>NC_048572.1:29489828-29612328 GCF_013265735.2 Oncorhynchus mykiss | reverse complement strand
TCGGCTTGGCAGACCCAACAGGTGTGCTCGCTCACATAATCTCTTAAAAGACCTCGCTTGAAAAACAAGAAAAAAGCAGCAATAGTATTGTTTGGCCATTTTGAGATGCCGTAGCCAGTATACACTTTCTCAAAATAGTCCGAATTCATCTATGATAATTCAAGAAATCTGTCACGCTTTTTTACGTTTTTGGATGACCAGATCTTAGCCGTGCAAACATCTAACTAAGTATTTCTCAATGAAAAAAATGTGAATGAAAACGAGTCGTCTCTCCTTGAATAACAACAAAGACATTATTGAAGAATCCCTACAATTGACCAACCACGGATGAAAGGGCGTAGAACTTCGGCTCCCAAAACAGACAAAAACATCTCAAAATGTCGTCATAAGATACGCACAAACTGTTTCGGCTGGGAAGCATGCAGACGCCTTTAACCCTGGCAACTGACTGGTAAACTCATGGGTACACTCAAAATGGCTGCCAGTCCACCAATGGAGATGCCCTTGAATGGAGATGCCTTTTCTATTCATTCTATGGGTAAAGCTCTAGAAACACAGCGATTAAGTCTGGAGAGTAGTAATAATGGAGACAATGGCTCTATAGCCTTATATAAAACCCCTAGCATGCCCTGTCAGTCCATGTACCATCTCTCTCTCTCTCCTCTCCCTTCTCTCTGTCTCTCTGTCAAAGACTATCCCACTATTGTCTATCTGAGAGGCCTTGATCTCCTATCCCCCCCTCTCCCACTCGTCCTCTCTCCCTCCCTCTCGATTTTTCTCTTTCAGACTCCTCCTGGTTGAGAACGTCTTCCCAGTCACTGATATCAGTCTGACAACGCTACCGTCTCCCCCTCTCTCCTTGCTTCCCCCCCTATCTTCTCCTCTCTCAGAGCACCAGTCAGTGATATCGGTCTGACAACGCTGCCGGGAATCACATCAGATCAGAGCATCTCTGGCCTAGCCCCGGCCTCAAACGAGCCCCAGATAATGTTTTTATCCATTTCAGCCCTGGACCCACGCAGGCCAGACGGGCCAAATGTTTCTCCAGGACATAGAATATCTATAGAATAATGTATGTATAACAACAAGGCAAAGCCACAAGAAATCGGAGGCATGAAATCATGAGGCATGACATCTCTGATTAGGAATCAGGGAGGAATTTATGTCATTATTTTTGGTTGTGGTTTTAATATGTTTGATATAATTTTATAAGTATCATGATGATTCATTGATGCACTGGGTGAAAATAAAACAAATGACATATTTGACTGTCACGTGTGCTCCCTCTCCGGCCTCTAGGTCACCAGGCTGCTCGTTATGGTACACACCTGTCGACATCGGTACGTGCATTATGACACTCACCTGGACTCCATCACTTCCCTGATTACCTTCCCTATATATGTCCCTCCCTTTGGTTCCTTCCCCAGGCGTTATTGTTTCTGTTCCTGTGTCATGCCTGTGCGTTGTTCGTGTTTCTTATTTTGTATTATGTTGTGTTTATTTATTAAAACACTCACTTCCTGAACCTGAGTGTTTTTGTTTTTGAGGTGATGTTGGATCTTGGTGTCAGAACCGGAGCTACCTGGGAGGCCTCAGCTGGCTCTACGGGTTTCCATACCTCAGCTGGCTCGACAGGCTGCCATGCCTCAGCGGGTTCGATAGGCTCCCATGCCTCAGTGGGTTCGATAGGCTCCCATGCCTCAGCTGGGTGAACAGGTTCCCGTGCCTCAACCGAGGCAACCGGGGAGGTCTCAGCTGGCTCATCAGGCTCTCATGCCTCAGCCGGTTCATCAGTTTTCTGCGCCTCAGCGGAGGCGACCGGTTCGCTCCTGAGCCCCAAGATCGTCCCTGTGGCTGGCGTCCTGCGGCTGGGGCCGAACGCGCCGGGGAGGAGATACTGTCACGTATGCTCTCTCTCCGGCGAGCTAGGTTGCCATGTTCCCGCGTCTCAGCTGGATTGACAGGTTCCCACACCTTAGCAGAGGTGACCAGTCCTCTCCTGATCGTCATCTCAGTCGGTGTCGGGGAGGGTGTCACGTGTGCTCCCTCTCCGGCCTCTAGGTCACCAGGCTGCTCGTTATGGTACACACCTGTCACCATCGTTACGTGCATTATGACACTCACCTGGACTCCATCACTTCCCTGATAACCTTCCCTATATATGTCCCTCCCTTTGGTTCCTTCCCCAGGCGTTATTGTTTCTGTTCCTGTGTCATGCCTGTGCGTTGTTCGTGTTTCTTATTTTGTATTATGTTGTGTTTATTTATTAAAACACTCACTTCCTGAACTTGCATCCCGACTCTCAGCGTATATCGTTACATTGACCCTGCGTGTATACAGTATTTATTCATATATGGCGCCAACGTGTGACATCAGGGTCAACATTTCAAAATGGTTTGAAACAAAAATATAAAGGATTTTCATGGAATTTTCAGGAATAAATGTGAACATATGCAAATTGGCCCATAACTCCACCTATACAACAGCATAGGCCAAGGACAATACATCCTTTAAGCAGGGCTCATACAGATATTAGCAAGTCATATTCAAGGACATTCAGAGACTTTTTCAAGCACTTAATTGTAATTTTCAAGGACCTCAATGTTATATAATTGTACGGGCCTAATAGAGAACACCTAAAAAAGTAGGCCATTACCACTTTAAGAATGTAGATTTTTAGGCCTTGCCATTGCGCTTATATTATAATCATTATTACATTCGAAAATATGTGAGAAGGAATAGCGTTGGGTGTTGCGCAATAGTCTATCCTATACAATTATGCACAGTAGACTTGGTGTCCGATCCGAGGCACAAAGACAAAGACATATGAAAACATGAACTCATTACCCTCGTTAAATCTAACGAGACCCTGCTGTAAATCAAGCAGACAACAACAGAAGATCAACATCAATTTGTCCAGGAACATTCGATCTAACTTGGATCCAGGCACAACCATCTTCACCAGTATGACAATTGAGACATCAAAATATTCTGGATATTCCTCGCGAACACCTTTTCACAGAACTTCGGCTGTTCACAACAGCTGTTCGACACTTGACTGTCATTAGGAAAATGACTTCCTGGATCAGAAGACGAGGTGTGAAAATACCACGGCGTAACTAATCAGCTGGACAGAAAATGTGCATCCAACAAGTACATTGCATAATTATTGAGGAAGCACTTTAATAACAGTATAATTTAGGGTTTAAGGATCAATGTAAGGTGACTCTTTCGGTTAGAAGCATTCGATTTTGCAATGCATACTTCATTTGGTGTTTGTGTGCCAATAAAAATGGTTTTCACCCCTTGACGTAAGGAGAGACAAGATGTTAAGTAGTTACACTGCATTTCTGAGATCTCTGTCCCAAGAAACGGTGCGAGAACAAGATCCAGGACTCAAACAAGGTTCAAGTTCTGTCTAATTGTTCAGACTAATGCTTAATATATGATATAACGATAACAGAAAAGTAATGCATTAAGCCACACAACTCTGGACAAATCCATCAAGACACCAGCCATGATCAAGGGTTAAACATTGGCTTTTAATCAACTCATGTATATGAATGAATATAGCTATGATTCCCCCTTATATCTTAATGTAATTACATTTTTTCAAAAATTGCAGATTATTATCGATGACAGCTGTAACAAGTTGTCCAGTGTAGGAAACCCTCCCTGGTGCCCTTGTTTACAGAAATAACCACATGGAGTAAAGCACAGGGTGTGTGCCTGTCTTTATCCTTTCTCTGTGGAGTTATGTGACTGGCTAGCATAAGGTCAGTGTCACAGTGGATTTCCAGCGTATTCCCCAGAGGTCAGGACAACTCAACTGTGTCTGTCTCTTTCTCAGCAGGGAATAACAGCCAGCCCACACAACAAGAACAACAAGAACAACACAGCCTGGAGACGTGTCCTGAATCACCAGGGAGAATGGTTGGATAGTGATACATCGTCTGTGGGGGTGGGGGGTAGTGTGTGTGTGTGTTTGTGTGTGTGTGTGTGAGACAGACATACTGAGTCAGAGACAGCAGAGCCAAAGACAGGGAGAGAAAGACCAAAAATAAAAGACCTAGACAGCCTGTGTTTCTCTGTGTGTCTACCTCCCATAAACCCCTGCAATGATCGCCCAAGGACAAAAGACCAAAAGACGTGGCAAGGTCTCCAGGAATCCAAAACCAACAGAAAAACAATGGAATGAAAAATGAGGGAAAATTAGAGGGGGATGATGCGATGTGGCAGAAGAGGAGTAGACTATCCTCCACAGCTGTAGCCACCAGCCAGAGAGAGGATACTCTGTTGCTTTGCCAAGAGATGCTTTCTTCCCTCCCCTGTCCCCATCTCATCCCTGTGCTCATCCGATCTCATCCCTGTGCCATAAGCTACGGGCTTATAGTCGGCACATGACTGATGGACAAGATACTGAGGAAGAGATAGGACCTCTCACTGACTGCATTCAGTTCCTAGAGGACATCACTTGATACTCCACAGCACAGACAGGCTTCCTTTCATGATTTATTCCAAACAAAGGATAAACCGTTGTCCCCTTCGATGACTCAAACCTTAGCAGGTTTAGCTCTCGGCAAAAGGCAAGCCTCGTTTCCCCCACTATGTTCCAGTTCCACTGAACGTGGATGTGAAGTAGCACTCCTTCTTGACACCACAACCCTTCAACTGACACAGTACATCAGAATGCTGGACCACATGCTATGAGTTCAAGTGTAACACCAACAGCGATCGCCATAGATGCTGTATTGCAGGGATCTGATGAACGGATGACAAACACCATCAACGGGGTCACTCGCTCATCTTTTGTCCCGGGACATACTGGCCCTCCCTGCCAGCATAGCTTGATCACTGATGTCACAACCAATGTCAACAGAGTCATCATTCCATGGCCTCCGGCCATACTAGGTGCTCAAGCGCCGTCAGGGCTGTTAACATATGAACTTGGTGTTTACTGTACGTAATATAGTGTCCCACCCTGCCCATCATAGCTCAGCGATGATATAGCCAACATCCACACGGTCATCACTTCCCGGACGATTGACCTTGCTCAGAGATCCATCAGAGCCTTGTTAACATATGGACTTGGTCTGTAATATATTGCCCCACGGTCATTATACACTGCTCAAAAAAATAAAGGGAACACTAAAATAACACATCCTAGATCTGAATGAATGAAATATTCTTATTAAAAACTTTTTTCTTTACATAGTTGAATGTGCTGACAACAAAATCACACAAAAATGATCAATGGAAATCAAATTTATCAACCCATGGAGGTCTGGATTTGGAGTCACACTCAAAATTAAAGTGGAAAACCATACTACAGGCTGATCCAACTTTGATGGAATGTCCTTAAAACAAGTCAAAATGAGGCTCAGTAGTGTGTGTTGCCTCCACGTGCCTGTATGACCTCCCTACAATGCCTGGGCATGCTCCTGATGAGGACAGTCTGTGGTGCAACATGGCGTTGGTGGATGGAGCGAGACATGATGTCCAAGATGTGCTCAATTGGATTCACGTCTGGGGAACGGGCGGGCCAGTCCATAGCATCAATACCTTCCTCTTGCAGGAACTGCTGACACACTCCAGCCACATGAGGTCTAGCATTGACTTGCATTAGGAGGAACCCAGGGCCAACCGCAACAGCATATGGTTTCACAAGGGGTCTGAGGACCTCATCTCGGTACCTAATGGCAGTCAGGCTACCTCTGGCGAGCACATGGAGGAGGTGCTGTGCGGCCCCCCAAAGAAATGCCACCCCACACCATGACTGACCAACCGCCAAACCGGTCATGCTGGAGGATGTTGCAGGCAGCAGAACGTTCTCCACGGCGTCTCCAGACTGTCACATCTGTCACATGTGCTCAGTGTGAACCTGCTTTCATCTGTGAAGAGCACAGGGCGCCATTGGCGAATTTACCAATCTTGGTGTTCTCTGGCAAATGCCAAACGTCCTGCAAGGTGTTGGGCTGTAAGCACAACCCCCACCTGTGGACGTTGGGCCCTCATACCACCCTCATGGGGTCTGTTTCTGACCGTTTGAGCAGACACTTGCACATTTGTGGCCTGCTGGAGGTCATTTTGCAGGGCTCTGGCAGTGCTCCTCCTGCTCCTCCTTGCACAAAGGCGGAGGTAGCGGTCCTGCTGCTGGGTTGTTGCCCTCCTACGGCCTCCTCCATGTCTCCTGATGTACTGGCCTGTCTCCTGGTAGCACCTCCATGCTCTGGACACTACGCTGACAGACACAGCAAACCTTCTTGCCACAGCTCGCATTGATGTACCATCCTGGATGAGCTGCACTACCTGAGCCACTTGTGTGGATTGTAGACTCCGTCTCATGCTACCACTAGAGTGAAAGCACCGCCAGCATTCAAAAGTGACCAAAACATCAGCCAGGAAGCATAGGAACTGAGAAGTGGTCTGTGGTTATCACCTGCAGAACCACTCCTTTATTGGGGGTGTCTTGCTAATTGCCTATAATTTCCACCTGTTGTCTATTCTATTTGCACAACAGCATGTGAAATGTATTGTCAATCAGTGTTGCTTCCTAAGTGGACAGTTTGATTTCACAGAAGTGTGATTGACTTGGAGTTACATTGTGTTGTTTAAGTGTTCCCTTTATTTTTTTGAGCAGTGTAGATCAGTGAGAATCTCCACTGGTTGACCTCATCACTCAGCACTACAGAGAGTAGACGGAGGAGCGATAGTGCCAAGACATGTCAAATCGGCTTTTTCAGAACAGAGCTTGTTGAAGCCAGCACACACATTAACACGTATGGTAGAAAAACACTCAGGCCAACTGCTCTCAGCCACGGATTAAGCATAGATCTGGACTAAAATCACTTTCTATACAAAATATCCGTTGCGCATGCCTTTTAATCCAGGAGTAGGCCTAATCTGGCTCCGGGAAACCAGCCCACAGTGTTATTCCGCAAGACATGCAGACAAACTACCAAAAGGTGCAACGATATGATTATTTAATGCTGTTTTGTAACATTACTGTTCCGTATGCATAATGGTAAACTGTGTTCAACACCCCAAAATAGCTTTCTAAGTATGTCTTAGCCAGATCATTTCATTAAAATAAAAAACCCCAGCTGCACTGCGGTCGATGCAACAACCCGTTTTAAAATCGTGACTGAGTGTGCAGAGCTCCAGAAGTGTTAAAAGATGGACTTTTTGTTGTTGTTGGGAATATAAAAATCCCTGGGGGATTTGCGTGGCTTTCCTTTGAGTTCCCAGAAGAATTAGATCAACGTAAAGCTAAACATAGCTGCAGCACTGCTTACGGTGTGATAATGGAAGGTTCAAACCTCCGGATCCTTAAATAATAATCATATTTCATGTTTTAGAACTGTGTTTTAATAGGCCCTTTCTGTCAGCGACACTGTAGGCTCTATTTGACACAGAATAGAAATTATATCATACGACTATAGCAAGCGGGCTGGCTTGGCACAGCACATACTGTACTCCATAGTTAAACAGTCAATTTACATCTGTTTATCTCAGTTACAGTTACATAAATTAATCAGTGTGTGTGTGTGTGTGTGTGTGTGTGTGTGTGTGTGTGTGTGTGTGTGTGTGTGTGTGTGTGTGTGTGTGTGTGTGTGTGTATGTGTGTGTGTGTGAGAGTGTCCAAAGTTGTAACAATTAATCAGGGAAAACGGTGCACTCGTCCCGGTTTCCAGCCCCGGAGGGTTGATGAGAGACTATAGGGCAAGCCCTCCAAGTCATTCAACCCCAGTAACCCTGTGAGCTGTCATTACTGTCTCTCTCTCTCTCCTTCTCCCTCCTCTAGGCTTGGCTAAGGCCATGTAATTAGTCATACAAACGGAGGACTGTTTGTCTCTGGGTGAGCTGGGTCGGCTAATTCTAACACACTCATTAGCCTTCCCCCCCATCAGGAGTAGACCCAGCCATTAAACGCTGAACTGCACCACCGTAAATGACTGTAATCCTCGGCCCTCTCTGGGTGAATAAGGTGTAGGCGTGATAGGGGTGAGAACAAAGGGGGAGGGATGGAGGGATGGAGCTGACCCATGGGTGGTGCAGTGGTGACAGGAGTGAGGCACAGGGTGGGCCAAGTGCAGGCGCCCAGCCTGACGCGGAGTCTGGTAGACATCAGACCTGATGGGAGAGGGGGAACGACAAGGGAGAGAGAGGGTGGTCCAGGAGAGAGGGTGGTCCAGGGGCTGTGCCAGCAGCCAGGAACCCACAGAGACAGATGGTGTGCTGCCAAGCCAGCATGTTTATACGTGGGCTACAAACCAAAACATTATCAGCCCTGTTTCTGTTTCTGTTGCTCTCCATCTATCTCTGTCTCTCTCTCTGTTGCTCTCTATCTCTCTCTGTCTTGTCATCTTGTCATCTCTCTCTCTCTGTTGCTCTCTCTCTATCAATTCAATTCAATTCAATTCAAGGGCTTTATTGGCATGGGAAACATGTGTTAACATTGCCAAAGCAAGTGAGGTAGACAACATACAAAGTGAAAATATAAAGTGAAAAACAACAAAAATGAACAGTAAACATTACACATACAGAGGTTTCAAAACAGTAAAGACATTACAAATGTCATATTATATATATATATACAGTATTTTAACAATGTACAAATGGTTAAAGGACACAAGATAAAATAAATAAGCATAAATATGGGTTGTATTTACAATGGTGTGTGTTCTTCACTGGTTGCCCTTTTCTCGTGGCAACAGGTCACAAATCTTGCTGCTGTGATGGCACACTGTGGAATTTCACCTAGTAGATATGGGAGTTTTTCAAATTTGGATTTGTTTTCGAATTCTTTGTGGATCTGTGTAATCTGAGGGAAATATGTCTCTCTAATATGGTCATACATTGGGCAGGAGGTTAGGAAGTGCAGCTCAGTTTCCACCTCATTTTGTGGGCAGTGAGCACATAGCCTGTCTTCTCTTGAGAGCCATGTCTGCCTACGGCGGCCTTTCTCAATAGCAAGGCTATGCTCACTGAGTCTGTCAAAGTCAAAGCATAGTCAAAGCTTTCCTTAATTTTGGGTCAGTCACAGTGGTCAGGTATTCTGCCGCTGTGTACTCTCTGTTTAGGGCCAAATAGCATTCTAGTTTGCTCTGTTTTTTTGTTAATTCTTTCCAATGTGTCAAGTAATTATCTTTTTGTTTTCTCATGATTTGGTTGGGTCTAATTGTGCTGCTGTTGCTCTCTCTCTATCTCTGTCTCTCTCTCTGTTGCTCTCTCTCTATCTCTGTCTCTCTCTCTGTTGCTCTCTCTCCATCTCTGTCTCTCTCTCTGTTGCTCTCCCTCTCTATCTCTGTCTCTGTTGCTCTCTATCCCTGTCTCTCTCTCTCTGTTGCTCTCTCTCTATCCCTGTCTCTCTCTCTGTTGCTCTCTCTCTCTACCTCTCTCTCTGTTGCTCTCTCTCTATCTCTGTCTCTCTCTGTTGCTCTCTCTCTATCTGTCTCTCTCTCTGTTGCTCTCCATCTATCTCTGTCTCTCTCTCTGTTGCTCTCTCTCTCTATCTCTCTCTCTGTTGCTCTCTCTCTATCTGTCTCTCTCTGTTGCTCTCTCTCTATCTCTCTCTCTGTTGCTCTCTCTCTATCTCTATCTCTCTGTTGCTCTCTCTCTATCTGTCTCTCTCTGTTGCTCTCTCTCTATCTCTCTCTGTTGCTCTCTCTCTATCTCTATCTCTCTGTTGCTCTCTCTCTATCTCTATCTCTGTTGCTCTCTCTCTATCTCTATCTCTCTGTTGCTCTCTCTCTATCTCTCTATCTCTCTCTGTTGCTCTCTCTCTCTATCTCTCTCTGTTGCCCTCTCTCGATCTCTCTCTCTCTGTTGCTCTCCATCTTTCTCTGTCTCTCTCTCTGTTGCTCTCTCTCTCTATCTCTGTCTCTGTTGCTCTCCATCCCTGTCTCTCTCTCTCTGTTGCTCTCTCTCTATCTGTCTCTCTCTCTGTTACTCTCTCTCTATCTCTCTCTCTGTTGCTCTCTCTCTACCTGTCTCTCTCTCTGTTGCTCTCTCTCTATCTCTGTCTCTCTCTCTGTTGCTCTCTCTCTCTATCTGTCTCTCTCTCTCTGTGGCTCTCTCTCTATCTCTGTCTCTCTCTGTGGCTCTCCATCTTTCTCTGTCTCTCTCTCTGTTGCTCTCTCTCTATCTCTCTCTCTCTGTTGCTCTCTCTGTTGCTCTCTCTCTATCCCTGTCTCTCTCTCTGTTGCTCTCTCTCTGTCTCTTTCTCTGTTGCTCTCCATCTATCTCTGTCTCTCTCTCTGTTGCTCTCTCTCTATCTATGTCTCTCTCTCTGTTGCTCTCTCTCTATCTCTGTCTCTCTGTTGCTCTCTCTCTATCTCTGTCTCTCTCTCTGTTGCTCTCTCTCTATCTCTGTCTCTCTCTCTGTTGCTCTCCATCTATCGCTGTCTCTCTCTCTGTTGCTCTCTCCCTCCCTCTCACGCTTGCTACACTAAAGGTGAACCGAACGAATGTGCTTGCCTACTCCCTTAAAACACCTTTTCTTGAAAAAAAGATAAAAAAAGGGGCAATTGTACTGTTTGTACATTTTGAGACGCCGTAGCTACTATACACTTTCTCAAAATAGTCAGAATTAATCTATGATAACTCAATAAATCTGTCATTCATTTTGATGTGTTGACCGTAGTCGCGCAATTTTATATCTAAGTAAGATGTTTGGACAAACGAGTCATCTCTCATTGAATGACAACACAGACTTTATTGAAGAATCTCCCATGAAGGGGCGTACACTTCACCTATCGACTTGGGCTTGCCTCGAGAAACCTTGTTGTGTGCCCGAACAGCTGGGAAATAAATCAAGTAAAAACGAACAAAACATCATAACAACATACAACATCATAAACATAATATACAATACCAGTCAAACGTTTGGACACACATAATTATTCAAGGGGTTTTCTTTATTTTCACTATTTTCTACATTATAGAATAATAGTGAAGCCATCACAACGATGAGATAACACATATGGGATCATGTAGTAACCAAAAAAGTGTTAAACAAATCAAAACACATTTTATATACTTCAAATGTAGCCACCCTTTACCTTGATGACAGCTTTGCACACTCTTATTCTCTCAACCAGCTTCCCCTGGAATACTTTTCCAACAGGCTTGAAGGAGTTTCCACATATGCTGAGCACTTGTTGACTGCTTTTCCTTCACTCTGGGGTCCAACTCATGTGTTATTTCAAAGTTTTGATGACTTCCCTATTATTCTACAATGTAGAAAACAGTAAAAAATACAGCAAAACCCTTGAATGAGGTTTGTCCAAACTTTTAACTGGTACTGTAGGTGCACGAATATATGCACAAACTCTTCTGAACTGTTTTGTCTGGGAAGCATGCTGGACGCCTTAACAGGGAGAGAGGCTAGCTGGGAGCTCCTTACATTACCCTACCCTCTCAGGGGAGTAAGGGGTGGGAGAGCAGATGAGGTGGACTCCAACACAAAGTGTTTTTGTGTGTGTGTGTTCGGAGGCCTGATCACTAGGCAGGTGTGAGGGAAGTCTGATTCCCCAGTACCCTGGAGGATGTAACAGCATGGGACTAATGGTCTGGTCAGATCTCAAGCAAAGCCTTTCATACGCACATACCACCAGGTGCAACGGAACAGTTGCCAGGAAGAAACTCTGTGTTCCTGCCAGGAGATTGTAAATGAGATGAGTTTTAATCTAAAAAAGGCTTTTTATTCTACAGATAATAAAATCTTCTATCAACATGGACCTCAAACAACAGGGGTTTTTCTTTTGTGATAAAATATGAATTCAGAATAAACAACAGTGTGGTTTACTGTGAGCGCAGTAGCTAGCAACCATTTGAGGTTATGATAAACGGAATAGAAAAGCGTCCAGGCGATATTAAGCTATGCTCTCTCATGCTACGATGACACGTACCACATCCAGTGATGCTCTATCTGGCCGTCTCTAATATGCACGCACAGCCTCACACACACACACTTTTCTAATACGCACACACAGCCTCTCACAGGCATTAGGCTCCGGACGGGAGATCCCTTGATCAGGGCTGACGTGCAGCGTGAAGGGCTGGAGTGGTTGGAGCGCTGGGTTAGAGGGTTGGATGGTTGGAGACAGAGCGTATTGTTTTAATGGCTGGTTTGGAAACAAACAAACACATGGATGTATATAGTTATGGTGATACAGCTCACGTGGTGGTTAGAGAGAGGAGAGAACATCGATTTAAACAAGAGTTTGATACTGGGGCTAAATGGAGGGAGCATGACCACACACAGTACACACACACACACACACACTACACTGTGGCTAGGGGGGCTATAGTCACGTCACAAATCTCACAAATCTGTATAGCCCCAGTTAAGTCCCCTCAAGCATTTTAGTATTTCTTTTATTTTTAAATAAAGAAATATGTCAAAGTTAATAACCAGCCATTATGTTCCCAATCCAGTCCCTGGCTGTGTGCTTGTGCCAAGCGTGTACCCTATGACATGTGTGTGTATAGGGGGGGTGCTCGTGCACGTTAGGCTACGTTATGTGAGCTAACTTCTAGCTAGCTAGTCGCCCATCTCGCCCCGTTGCGATGGACCATTTCCTGATCAAGAGAAGAGTGCGGGTAGAAAATGAAAATCCAGACCCAGACCCTGTCTTTGTCTCCAAGGGGGCCAAAGATGAAGAGGGATATGAGAAAGATGAGTCGGAGAGAGACACGACGTGAGGGTGCACCAGAGCAGTTTGTCGCTGCTAGCTGCACCACAGCCACCACTAGCTGCACTGATAGCACAGCCACCGCTCCCTCAGATTTAAGCCAGTCTACCTGTTGAAGAACCAAGGCGCCCTCTTCTTCGGCGTTATCCAGCCACAAAAGTTGGACAGCAGGATCGCTACTTCAATCGTAGATGGTACGAGGATTACAAATGGCTGGAATATTCTATTTCAAAATGGCCGTGCTTTCTGCTTTGAATGCCGCCACTTTCAACATCCAGGAAACCACGGTGGAGAGAAGGCGGCATTTACCCACGATGGCTACCAGAACTGGAAGAAGGACACACGTGTGTTCAAAACAAATATGCAATGACAGCGTGGAATAAGTGGACTATTCAGAAAGAGCATTGCATATTGTTGAGCCAGACTCTAAGTGATGAACATATTAAAACAGTCCAAGAGAACAGAGAGTATATGAGAGTTAGTTGTGGGTTCATTGCGTTACACTGCGTACCAGGGACTTTCACAGAGAGGAGACATAGAAACCAGGGAAAATTCTTTGAACTTTTAAAGGTCGAAGGTAAATTCGACAAAAACAGTTACGCAGAAAATCTCAGATAATACTAGAAATGCTAAATACGGGCATCATGATATACAGAATGAAATACTGGACAAACCCTCGACTCAGCATCCTTGCCTGCCTGTCCATACACGCAGAAAGAACCAGGGCCCTGGATGTCCAGAAGATTATAGACTAATTTGCACTGAACCACAACAACAGACGCATCGTCCTTCTATAAAACAACACTTGGTGAGTATCTGAAAATCAGTTTATTATTAACAGAGTGCCCCTGTCCGGTGGTGGGAACATGATTGAATCATGCTGATCTGAATCTGGACGGAACAAGAAGAAGCAGCATATTGTCAGCCAGTCGGCCTACAAGTATTTTTGCAATAGAAATATAATCACCAAGATTGTGATGATAGCCAGTTCGTTTTACAAGTGTGTGCACAGTTAACAGGCTAAATACTTTGCACTTCTCGTTGTGGCTGCACGTCGGATATTATTCATGTCATTTGTGACGTTGTCATAGCCGTTTCAACCCAAAACATTTTTACCAATGCGCAGTTGTCTGATTATGCACACGGAATAAATACACGTGTAAATAGTCATGAAAATCAACTATTTTCTTAGCACCCCCACATATTGGTCAAGCCCTCCCCCTTAGCACCGGGAGAAAAACAATCCTGGCGCCGTGCCTGCACACACTCCCCCCACCTACCCTATCCTACAACGCATTCAAACCAGTGGCTCTATAAGTAAGCAGCGTGACTGACTGACAGACAGACAGACAGACAGACAGGAGAGCTCTCTCCTCTGAGATTGATTACAATCAATATATTCACCGCAGAGAGAGATAGGAAGCAGGCCGGAGGTCTTCAATCCCCAATCCCTTAATGCAGGAGACCAATCTATCACACTACGTTAGGTCAACCGCCCTTCAGGGGTGTGATTCATTGTGGAGTACAAGGAGTAGCTTAGATCCGCTTTCAGGTGACGGGAAACAAGTGAAGGCCTGAATTACCATACTGGCAGGGGTAACTTTGAGTTAGTGTATAGTCGGATGACACACACACACACACACACACACACACACACACACACACAGACACACAGACACACACACACACACACACACACACACACACACACACACACACACACACACACACACACACACACACACACACACACACACACACACACACACACACACACACACACACACACAGCTGACTAAACATAAACAAGATGAGATGATGTGGGCTCATTAGTGAGAAACGTGTGTGTGTGTGTGTGTGTGTGTGTGTGTGTGTGCCCTATATCCGTCCACCAGTTTATTTTTTCTTCAGGGACCATTTAGAGGCAGCTAGGAGAAACAGGCTCAGGTCTGAATGGCATCTCTGAATTGACAACGCTCCTCACTCGCAGTAAATTGCTCTGACAATTGCAGTGATGCCGCCTGTCTTCTCTGACCTTATTTATCCCCAGCCCCAGCCCCAAACCTCCATTCCTCCCTCCTCCTCCTCCTCCTCCTCCTCATCCCTCATTCTTCTCGTCCTCCCTCCAGGACGCCTGAGAAACAATTTGAAACACTGGCCCCGGGAGCCGTTGTCCCTGTGTGGTAATTGGGTCCCATGTCACCCACCAAATGCAATAACAGCGTTCGGAGCACAGGGCCCTTATCTAAATGACATCACTGTCCTACTTTGGCTTTGTGTGTTATACAGCTCTTTGAGTGAGTAAGCGTGTGTGTGTGTGTGTGTGTGTGTGTGTGTGTGTGTGTGTGTGTGTGTGTGTGTGTCTGTTATAGCTGGCGCTGCTGCTACAGAAGCCCACACTGCAGTCTAGAGAGAGTGGTGTAGCCACATTCAGCGCAGTGCCTATCAGGGCGGCCCTAGTGTGTGTGTGTGTGTGTGTGTGTGTGTGTGAGAGACACCCCAGAAAATTGTCCATTGGAATAAATAGCTCTCCTATGCAGCCTGTACAGTTAGAGACAGAGAAGGGAAAATGGTGGGCAGACGAGAGAGGATAAAAAGAACAGTTGACGATCCATCGTTGACTGGCTGATGCTCAAAAAAAAAAAACATAGGCATTAGTGTAACTTCAACCCAATTCATTCTGAGCCTCGTCCAGTGTGTGAACTGGGCTGGAGGGTTGGGAAGCTACTGACACAATAATTGTACTAGTTAGACAGAGAGAGAGACAGATACAGTCATTATTTTAGAGTGATCATTAAGGCTCCTCTGCATACTCCAACCAACTCCCCTTTTAGATTTTGAGTCATTAGCCAAAGGATCATGAATATTCAACTAACAGACAGGTAGATGACCTCTTGGCATGATCAAACAACGTCTCAGAGGCCACAATCTTCAATGCCAAATAAGGGCTTTGAGGAGCTCCTTCACAAACCACTTCCCTCAAATGAGAGCCCTTCCAACATGCAGTGGAGATGCTCATTCTGAGACAAGAATGTATTAGAACAGAGCAAAGACGTTGTTAGAGCGATGTGTTAAAAGCCATCGACTAAATACTCAAATTCCACGACAGAACTGTTTTTACCTTCGTTCTTTCTTTTCTTCTCCGCAGGGAATAGGTCCACAAATGCCAATCATTCCACTAATGTCGGTGAAGCTAGGATGAACCACTTACAGACATTGCAGCTAACATTAAGGACTTGGTCTTTCCACAGGTCAACCTGCCCATGATTATGGGTAAAAGCATTGGCATTCGTGATCATCAGAAAAGCACAGGTGAGAGGCCACTGTTAAATGTTAAAAGCATGTAAGGGCATCTCTAAAAGGCCCCAGAGTTAGGGAAGAAGACATTTTAAAGACACAAATGTCCTTCTGGCATATGAAGGCATCAGTACATGCTCATTCTTATGGATCCGGAAACAGTAAGTGAACGGCCATTGTGGGAAAATAGGTTTGGGTGTGTGCATGTTCCAGTCACCTCCTGAAATGTCCAGGTTCTCCTCGAGCGAACATCCTCTCTCTTTCCTCTGAGATGAACCCTGCTATTCTTCTTATCCACCCCTCTCCTGGTGTATGTACCTAAGGTGTGTGTTTTGTTCACTGTACTTGTGTTCCAGTGGCTGGATCAGTTGTGTACCTTCTTCTTGACATCAGGAGAACAAAGCGGGGAATGTCACCACAAATGAGAAGACGAAGAACTCTAGCAACATTTCTGATCCGTAAACATCTAAACTGTTCTTGTGTAGGAGGAAGAGGGAAATGCGTGAAATTGCTGCTGGAGCAAATTGAACGCGGAATGAGAACGCTGTCTGGGATGACAAACGACCTGTTGTGGTGTTCAGTTCAAAGCCAGTGTGTGTGTGTGTGTGTGTGTGTGTGCCTGTCACACCTGCCTGCCGTGCCAGTCTGCAGTAGCACACGGCAGAAGTACATCAATTCAGAAGAACCATGAGAGGAGTTGATGAGAAGCTGTCTGTATTGATTTCACTCATCTAGAGTCTGAGTTCAGGCACAACACAACATGACCCTGAGAGGGTGGATACACACACACACACTGACATAGACACACACACAAATTAACACACACACACGTTGTGATACAAACACCTCTATACCAGGCGGTGTCAGAGGAGGGCCCTAAAGAAAGAGAGGGAGAGAGAGAGAGAGAGTACAACTCTTAGCTACAGGTGAGATGCATTTATGGAGAAAACGTCTTCAAAGCAGTAAGTTTGGTTTTGGGTGGTGGCTGGCGGGCGGATGGTGGAGTATTTGTCCCTATTGATTAGGTGATTTGTATGTGTTGCTGGGGCCCACTAAATGTGTCTGGAGACGTGTTGATAGATGTGTGTGTGTGTGTGTGTGTGTGTGTGTGTGTGTGTGTGTGTGTGTGTGTGTGTGTGTTTTGATGGATGTGTCTCCGTTAGCAACGTCAGCCAGGTAGAAGGGCTGTAACAGCCCCAAGGTTACCCATGCGACCAGCAGAAACAGATGGATGTACCACGTCCTACCTGTCTGTTATGTGCTACTGTACATTCAATCACTCTCAGCCACTCTCAGCCACTCTCAGCCACTCTCAGTCACTCTCAGTCACTCTCAGTCACTCTCAGTCACTCTCAGCCCCAAAATGTTTGGTGCGACTGACTCTGACTCTGGGTCGACTGTTTCCAGGGTCTATGGCTTACTTAGTTCTCTATCTGTTTCTGTCTATGTCTAAATGTCTCTCTCTCTCTTCCTGTCAACCCCCCTCTCATTGTAAAGCTTCCATTACAGTATATGTACTGTATTATATATTCAGTTAGCAGTCATCTGTTTGTGTCTGCATTGAACAATGAACTATGGGAAGGTAGTAAATATTTACTGTGCATGAAGTCTAATTAGCAAATAACAGGCCTGTATACCGACGTAGATACTGAATATCAACACAAACATGGAAGGCTGCATCTACTACACACGGGAGAGCACAAAAATGAGACACACACACAAACACAAATAAACTTGAACAAATACACTTTTTCCAGATGAACTTTGCTCTCGTTTCTCTGCCGGTCATTCATTAATTCGTTCCATATTCTCCCATTTTCTCTCTCACTATGGCTCCACTATCTCCAGTGATGGCATCATGTCTGCCTCCTGCACCCGGTTGACACATCCACTTATCTCAGTGACACACCATAGCCATATAACACACACATACTTACGCACGCACGCACACACACACACACACACAATGCCTTCTATGCTCACTTCTAGGCAAGCAACACTGAACCATGCGTGAGAGCACCAGCTGTTCAGGACAACTGTGTGATCACACTCTCTGTGGTCTATGTGAGTAAGACCTAAGCTAACATATGATTTGGAATTTTTGAATACTTAAGGTATACATTTTTTTAAATCATATTTTATGAAACATTGAATTTGGCCTTACTGCTATTAGTCCATAGAAACGCACTGAATAACAACATCATGCTGTACATGAACTAACAGAGAGTAAAAATATATATATCTAAAGGACGTTGGTTCTGAAGTGTCTGTCCTATATCTGAGAGAGATAAGAAAGATCCGGAAACTATTTCTATATATTTTTATTTTATTATTAGACAATAAACTATTTCCATATATACTTCCATAAAAATGTTTAACTGGTACCCGGCTACCTTAAGATTAGTCTTGTGAAGCCTTTGGGTGTACTCGTGAGAGACTCACCTTTCCACAGAGGTCAAATTAGTGTGCAGCCCAAACTGTTGGGACACTACAGACAGAAGAAGTTGGGACTTCAGACGTACCGACTTCAGACCTGTCCCAAGACACTTGTGGTGGTCGTAGAGCAGACATTCAGACGCTACAGACGTTTACGTGAGAAGACTGATTTTCAGAACGTCTCATGGTCTGAAAAATACCGCTCTAGCTCTGCCACCTTTCACCGAAGATGCAGAAAGGCGACATCGGAGGTGGACCGAGAAGCAGCTCATGTAAAAAACTGATTCAACTGACGAATTTTGATGGGGATTTCTGTATTATGCTAATTTGATTTATGCGGGGGTGAGGCCATCGACTCAATTTAAAAAAAAAACGTATTAACATTCACAAGGCCACAGGGCCAGACGGATTACCAGGATGTGTACTCAAAACATGCGCGGACCAGCTGGCATTGTCCCATTATCTGCATTGTCCCATTTTGCACAAACTCTTTCGACTCATCACACACGCTGCTGCTACTGTTTACTATCTGTCAACTTAATTCCTAGATATATGTAAATAACTACCTCAATTACCTCGTACCTCGGCACATCAAATTGGTACCTCTTGTATATGGCCAAGTTATCGTTATTCATTGTGTTTTTACTTTAATTATTAGGTGTTTTACTTTTCTATTAGTTCTCCCCCCCCCCAAAATGTCACTGCATTGTTGTGAAGCATTTCAGCATTTCACTGTTGGTAAACAACAGGTATGGACTAAGCATGTGACAAATAATTGATTGGACACACACAACCACACAATATATGCTAGGCTATGCTAGGCTGGCATCATTAACTTGATCAGTACTTGGGCTGTATTAGTTACACCAGTACAGGCCTGGGTTGGAAATAGAGCCTTTTAAAGCTGCAATATGTAACTTTTGGGGCGACCGGACTGAATTCACATAGAAAAGTGGGTTATAGATCTGTCATTCTCATTGAAAGCAAGTCTAAGAAGAGTTAGATCTGTTCTATGTGCACCATTTCTATGCTTCCCGTTCTTAAGTTTCGTTTAGCCTCTTTTACCTTCAGTTTTGTACACCAGCATCAAACAGCTGAAAATACTATATTTTTGGTCCGGGAAAATATATTACACAGTTTTTTAGACAGCACAATGATTTTCTTCACTATACTTGCTTATATGGTCATATAAACTGAAATTAGGTGAGCTATTAGACATTTTGCAACCAGGAAATGGCTGAGCGATTTCTGCATAGGTCAGCTTTAATGAAGACATTTCATCCTTGTCCTCTCACAGAGTAAAGTGTAGAAAAGCTGTGTGTGTGTGCGTGTGTGTGGGGGGTGTGTGTTCTGGACACCAGAAGTCCCAAGAAGAATAGTAAACGAAAACATTTTGACCACTTGGGGACATTTTGTTAATCCCCAAAAGATAATATGCTATTTCTAAGTGGTTTAGAGCTAAGGAATAAGTGTTAGAATTAGGTTTAGAGTTAGGGTTAGGGTTAGTTTTATGGTTAGGAGCTATGGTTAGGTTTAGGGTTAAGGTTAGGTTTTTGTGTTAACGTTAGGGTTAAGGGTAAGGGTACAGGTTAGGGACAATAGGATTATGAATGGGACTGAATTGCGTGTCCCCACAAGGTTAGTTGTACAATACTGTGTGTGTGTGTGTGTGTGTTTAGGGGATTATACTATCTGTTTGATCTGGGGTAATACCCCTCTCCCCTGGGCCACAACAAAGCATCACTGCACTCCCCCTCCTCTACCCTAAAGCACCTAGCTGCTCATCGATGTCTCTCTTCTCCATTAACCGCGTTCATGTCTACGTCACAGAGGCGGAGGCTGCGTCCCCCTCTGTGCACTTGAAGGCCTTCGCTTGCGGCATTGACCAGTGTGATCCTTTTTTTACTAGGTACTGTAGCTAGTGTGTAATGCAGTAGAAGATGTCAGGACAGAATGTTCTGTTTCCATTTGCACAGACTCACTGTTGAACCAGAGTGCAGGACATCCTCCTTAGGAGGAGAGATGAAGCTCAAGACACCACTGTTCCTGTCCCGGCCAAGCCACATCCCTACATCTTATCCTACGCACCCCACAACCCCCAGCACACCTGCTCCTACACTGGCCTAGCTACATCCTACCCTGGCTAGGTCTCCGAGACCCCCCCCCCCCCCCCCCCCAGCACCACTGACTCCCAGACAAGCCTCCACCATCCTTAATGCTACCCTGGTCCTCTAGACACCCTCCCAGCCCCACACACACCTGTTATCCTGCCCCTGCACCACTTAATCACATTTACTGTGACTGCACATTACATTATTCATTGTTCAAATGAAAACTCTTCAGGTATGCATGAGGGAGCTATGAATAACCACATTCCATCATATCTACTACACTACCTAGGGCATGTACACTGTGTTTGTGATAAGTGCGTGTGGTCTGGGGTGTGTTTGTGTGTGTGTGTGTATGTGTGTGTGTGTGTGTGTGTGTGTGCGCGCGCGTGCCATGTGTGTGAATCGCAGAAGGCGTTTCTCAATCCAGTTTTTCACTGATTAATAATGCAGTGGTTTTAGAATGGCAAGGACACTCCTTTTCCATGCCTCTTTTCACATAGCAAATAAAACACGTAATATTCCTTTACAGATGGAAGAACATGGCCTACTCCAGTGACACAACGTGTGTATACCATTACGTCCTTTGGCCTCATCCCTGTAAAACGTTGTGTTGGGAAGGTGAGTGACTAAAGAATGAATGTATAAAACATGGAGGGAAACTCAGCTGCAGTTTTAGGTAAGCAGCCAGACTTCGTGACACCCCTCCAAATGCATCTTGGGAAGTAAATTAAGGCCATTTGGCTTGGCAGAGGGCAATTTATTACAAAGCAATTATTACATCTAAGCAATTATCAATGTCAACACAAACTGATGAACTGTTTTCATCTCTGAGTGTGTGTGTCATTGGTGTGTGTGTGTGTTTAAGTTAGTTTGGGTTTGTTCATGTTTGTGTGCCTCTGTGGGGTCTTCTTGAATGCATCCATGTACATGTGTGTGACCGTGTGTTTGCCCGACTGTGTGTGAAACAATGTGTGTGTGTGTGTGTGTGTGTGTGTGTGGGTGTCCTGGCTTGTGAATGAATAATAAAGCTTGACCTTTGTTGGGCGAAATAGACAAATAATAGACAGCAGCTAATTCCATTATGTAAGTTGAGTAATTGCCCCGATGTAGAGAGGAGAGCAGCATCCGGCCCATTCTCCATTTTGCCAATAGCTCCCTCCCATCGCTGATGTCCTTGAATTACACTAGAACTGTGAGGTAATGATGCAAACCAAGTAAAAGGGCTGAGAAGGGTTGAGGAGAGGAGAGGTCAGAAGAGAGGAGAGAGGAGGGGTGAGGAGAGGAGAGGTCAGAAGAGAGGAGAGAGGAGGGGTGAGGAGAGGAGGGATGAGGAAGCAGTGGGGGGAGAAGGTCGAAGATGAGAACCATGACAAAACCACTCAGCCATTACTGTACACATTAGCAAACAGAGGCGCCGAAAAACAGCTATAAAAAGGAGTGAGAGAGTTGAATAAAATAAGCAGTTGAAGTCTGCAGTAGAGGTCTGCAGTAGAACTCTGTAGTAGAACTCTGCAGTAGAGGTCTGTAGTAGAACTCTGCAGCAGAGGTCTGCAGTAGAGGTCTGTAGTAGAGGTCTGTAGTAGAACTCTGCAGTAGAGGTCTGTAGTAGAACTCTGCAGTAGAGGTCTGCAGTAGAACTCTGTAGTAGTGGTCTGTAGTAGAACTCTGTAGTAGAACTCTGCAGTAGACGTCTGTAGTAGAACTCTGCAGTAGAATTCTGCAGTAGAGGTCTGTAGTAGAACTCTGCAGTAGAGGTCTGTAGTAGAACTATGTAGTAGAGGTCTGCAGTAGACGTCTGTAGTTAAGCTCTGTAGTAGAGGTCTGTAGTAGAACTCTGCAGTAGAGGTCTGTAGTAGAGGTCTGTAGTAGAACTCTGCAGTAGAGGTCTGTAGTAGAGGTCTGTAGTAGAACTCTGCAGTAGAGGTCTGTAGTAGAACTCTGCAGTAGACGTCTGTAGTAGAACTCTGCAGTAGAGGTCTGTAGTAGAACTCTGTAGTAGACGTCTGTAGTAGAACTCTGCAGTAGAGGTCTGCAGTAGAACTCTGCAGTAGAGGTCTGTAGTAGAACTCTATAGTAGAACTCTGCAGTAGACGTCTGTAGTAGAACTCTGTAGTAGACGTCTGTAGTAGAACTCTGCAGTAGAGGTCTGTAGTAGAACTCTGCAGTAGAGGTCTGTAGTAGAACTCTGTAGTAGAACTCTGCAGTAGACGTCTGCAGTAGAACTCTGCAGTAGACGTCTGTAGTAGAACTCTGCAGTAGACGTCTATAGTAGAACTCTGTAATAGAGGTCTGTAGTAGAACTCTGTAGTAGACGTCTGTAGTTGAACTCTGTAGTAGACGTCTGTAGTTGAACTCTGCAGTAGAGGTCTGTAGTAGAAGTCTGTAGTAGAGGTCTTAGTAGACGTCTGCAGTAGAGGTCTGCAGTAGAGGTCTGTAGTAGACGTCTGAAGTAGAACTCTCCAATAGAAGTCTGTAGTAGAACTCTCCAATAGAACTTTGCAGTAGAACTCTGCAGTAGACGTGTAGTAGAACTCTGCAGTAGACGTCTGTAGTAGAACTCTGCAGTAGAACTCTGCAGTAAAACTCTGCAGTAGAGGTCTGTAGTAGAACTCTACATTAGAACTCTGCAGTAGAACTCTACAGTAGAGGTCTGCAGTAGAGGTCTGTAGTAGAGGTCTGCAGTAGAACTCTGCAGTAGAGATCTGAAGTAGAACTCTGCAGTAGAGGTCTGAAGTATAGGTCAGGCGTATACCTCCCTGTACGCCTCCCTGTCTGCCTCCCTGTACACCTCCCATTAGGCCGACCTGTATGTCTCCCTGTACTCCTCCCTGTCTGCCTCCCTGTCTGCCTCCCTGTCTGCATCCATGTCTGCCTCCCTGTACACCTTCCTGTCTGGCCCTCTGTCTGCCTCCCTGTACGCCTCCCTGAACGCCTCCCTGTCTGCCTCCCTGTACGCCTCCCTGTCTGCCCCTCTGTCTGCCTCCCTGTCTGCCCCTCTGTCTGCCTCCCTGTACGCCTCCCTGTACACCTCCCTGTACACCTCCCTGTACGCCTCCCTGTCTGCTTCTCTGTACACCTGTCTATACGCCTCCCTGTACGCCTCCCTGTACGCCTCCCTGTACGCCTCCCTGCACGCCTCCCTGTCTGCCCCCCTGTTTGCCTGTCTATATGCCTCGCTGTTTGCATCTCTGTCTGCCTGTCTCTTTGCCTCGCTGTCTGCCTCTGTGTCTGCCTGTCTATATGCTTCCCTGTATATATGCCTCCCTGTCTATATGCCTCCCTGTCTGCCTGATCACTGTCAAACACTCCCTAAAACACTTCAGCGAGCAGGCCTTTCTAATCAACCTGGCCCGGGTATCCTGGAAGGACATTGACCTCATTCCGTCAGTAGAGGATGCCTGGTTATTCTTTAAAAGTGCTTTCCTCACCATCTTAAATAAGCATGCACCGTTCAAAAAATGTAGAACTAAGAACAGATATAGCCCTTGGTTCTCTCCAGACTTGACTGCCCTCGACCAGCACAAAAACATCTTGTGGCATACTGCATTAGCATCGAATAGTCCTCGAGATATGCAACTTTTCAGGGAAGTTAGGAACCAATATACACAGCCAGTTAGGAAAGCAAAGGCTAGCTTTTTCAAACAGAAATGTGCATCCTGTAGCACAAACTCCAAAAAGTTTGGGACACTGTAAAGTCCATGGAGAATAAGAGCACCTCCTTCCAGCTGCCCACTACCCTGAGGCTAGGAAACACTGTCACTACTGATAAATCTACAATAATCAAGAATTTCAATCAGCATTTTTCTACAGCTGGCCATGCTTTCTACCTAGCTACCCCTAACCCGGTCAACAGCTCTGCACCCCCCATAGCAACTTGCCCAAGCCTTCCCCATTTCTCCTTCACTCAAATCCAGATAGCTGATGTTCTGAAAGAGCTGTAAAATCTGGATCCCTACAAATCATCTGGGTTAGACAATCTGGACCCTCACTCTCTTAAATTATCCGCCGCCATTGTTTCAACCCCTATTACTAGCCTGTTCAACCTCTCTTTCATATCGTCCGAGATCCCTAAAGATTGGAAAGCTGCCGCGGTCATCCCCTTCTTCAAAGCGGAGACACTCTAGACCCAAACGGTTACCAACTACTTCTCAGATAGAGTTCAGGGTGTTCAGTCAGAGGGCCTGTTGTCCGGACCTCTGACAGTCTCTATGGCATGGCAGGTACTGACTGACTATCCAACCGATCCTTGACTTTGGCGATGTCATTTACAAAATAGCCTCCAACACTCTACTCAGCAAAATGGATATAGTCTATCTGTTTTGTCACCAAAGCCCCATATTCTACCCACCACTGTGACCTGTATGTTTTCGTTGGATGACCCTCACTTCATATTTGTTGCCAAACCCACTGGCTCCAGGTCATCTATAAGTCTTTGCTAGGTAAAGCCCAGCCTTATCTCAGCTCACATGTCACAATAGCAGCACCCACCCGTAGCACGCGCTTCAGCAGGTATATTTCACTGGTCATCCCCAAAGCCAACTCCTACTTTGGCTGCTTTTCCTTCCAGTTCTATACTGCCAATGACTAGAACGAATTTCAAAAATCACTGAAGCTGGAGTCTTATATGTCCCTCACTAACTTTAAGCTTCAGCTGTCAGAGCAGCTTACCGATCATTGCACCTGTACACAGCCCATCTGTAAATATCCTCATCCAACTACCTCATCCCCATATTGTTATTTTTTGTTGTTGCTCCTTTGCACCCCAGTATCTTTCCTTGCACATTCATCTTCTGCACATCTATCCCTCCGGTGTTTAATTGCTAAATTGTAATTATTTCGCCACTATGGCCTATGTATTGCCTTAATTCCCTAATCTTACTACATTTCAACACACTGTATATGGACTTTTCTATTGTGTTATCCCATGTGTAACTCTGTGTTGTTTGTGTCGAACTGCTTTGCTTAATTTTGCCCAGGTCGCAAAATAAATGAGAACTTGTTCTCAACTGGCCTACCTGGTTAAATAATGGTGAAATATATATATATTTTTAAACTATGCCTGTCTGTCTCCCTGTCTGCCTCCCTGGCTTCCTCCCTCCCTGTCTTCCTCCCTGCCTGTCTGTCTGCCTCCCTGCTTGTCTTCCTCCCTGCCTGACTGCCTGTCTGCCTTCCTGCCTGTCTGCCTCCCTGCCTGTCTGCCTCTCTGCCTGCCTCCCTGTCTACCTGCCTCACTGTCTGCCTGCATTCCTGCCTGTCTGCCTCCATGCCTGTCTGCCTCACTGTCTGCCTCACTGCCTGCCTCACTGCCTGCCTCACTGCCTGTCTGCCTTCCTGCCTGTCTGCCTCCCTGTCTGCCTGCCTCACTGCCTGCCTCACTGTCTGCCTGCCTCACTGCCTGCCTCCCTGTTTGCCTTCCTGCCTGTCTGCCTGTCTGCCTCTCTGCCTGCCTCCCTGTCTGCCTGCCTCACTGCCTGCCTGCCTCCCTGCCTGTCTGCCTCACTGCCTGCCTCCCTGTCTGCCTGCCTCACTGTCTGCCTGCCTCCCTGTCTGCCTGCCTCACTGCCTGCCTCCCTGCCTGTCTGCCTCACTGCCTGCCTCCCTGCCTCCCTGCCTCTCTGCCTGCCTCCCTGTCTACCTGCCTCCCTGTCTGCCTGCCTCACTGTCTGCCTGCTGCTTTCAGTACCCTGTTGGATACAATATGGGGATTTGCTGTAAAGGCTTAGAGTCTGCAGTAAAACAAGACAAACCGCCAACCGTACCGCAGCAGAAATGTAGGTTACTGCCTGGCTGAATTTTCACTTTAATCTTACCACGAGTAGAGAAAAACGCTCTACTGGCTGCATTCAGATGAAATGAACAAAGGCAACACTAACTTTGACTCATGATGACTTTTTTCTAACAGCCTTCTATGTGACTCAGAACCTGGCATAACTTGAGAGTTAGAAGGGTGGTATTTGATGCCACCGGCACCCACAGTGCCATGCTTGCCAGGTCTCTATGTCACCCCCAGAGCCTTGAGAGAGAGAGAAGGAGAGAAATAGAAAGAGAGAGAGGGAGAATTCTGCAAAAATCCTGGAAAAATCTCCTCCGTGTACAACGTAAAACAGAAAAGAATGCATGCAGAGCAGAATTAGGCCAATACCCGCTAATTATCAAAATCCAGAAAAGAGATGTTAAATTCTACAACCACCTAAATGCAAGAGATTCCCAAACCTACCATAACAAAGCCATCACCTACAGAGAGATGAACCTGGAGAAGAGTCCCCCTAAGCAAGCTGGTCCTGGGGCTCAGTCCACAAACACAAACAGACCCCACAGAGCGCCAGGACAGCAACACAATTAGACCCACCCAAAGCATGAGAAAACAAAAAGATCATTACTTGACACATTGGAAAGAATTAACAAAAGAACAGAGCAAACTAGAATGCTATTTGGCCCTAAACAGAGAATACACAGTGGCAGAATGCCTGACCACTGTGACTGACCCAAACTTAAGGAAAGATTTGACTATGTACAGACTCAGTGAGCATATCCTTGCAACTGAGAAAGGCCGCCGTAGGCAGACATGGCTCTCAAGAGAAGACAGGCTATGTGCACACTGCCCACAAAATGAGGTGGAAACTGAGCTGCACTTCCTAACCTCCTGCTAAATGTATGACCATATTAGAGACACATACTTTCCTTAGATTACACAGACCCACAAAGTATTCGAAAACAAATCTTATTTTGATTAACTCCCATATCTACTGGGTGAAATTCCACAGTGTGCCATCACAGCAGCACGATTTGTGACCTGTTGCCACAAGAAAAGGGCAACCAGTGAAGAACACACACCATTGTAAATACAACCTATATTTATTTTATTTATTTTCCCATTTGTACTTTAACTATTTGCACATCATTACAACACTGTATATAGACAATATGACATTTGAAATGTCTTCATAATTTGGGCACTTTTGTGAGTGTAACATTGTTTATTTCACTTTTGTTTATTATCTATTTCACTTGCTTCGGCAATGTAAACATATGTTTCCTAGCCAATAAAGCCCCTTAAATTGAAAGTGAATTGAGAGACAGAGACAGACAGACACAGAGACAGAAAGACAGCGACAGACAAATATAGACAGAGACGGGCATCCCTGAGTAGGCACTCCGTTGAGACAGTCGAAGGGTTATTCAAAGTCAAACAGGATGTGTGTAGAGACAGACAGAGACAGCGACAGACAAATATAGACAGAGGCGGACAGGCAGACAAAAAGACACAGAGCGAGACATGCAGACAGAGAAAGAAGCTCCACTCTCCACTACTCTGCACTGGGCTAATTAGAACCACACTCACGTGAGGCTGCGCTCGATTCATGCCTGACACACAGCGCAGCACAGCCTTGCAGCACAGCCTTACAGCACAGCTATGGAACCACACTGGGCCCCCTTCAGTTTCACTATCACGCTTTTTTATGGAGAAAGCGTCATAGCAATCCACTTCCTGCAGCAGGTACAGCATGAGAGGGGTGTGTTTGTGTGTGTGTTTGGAGAGGGATAGCGAGAGAGAGAGGGATAGCGAGAGAGAGAGAGGGATAGCGAGAGAGAGAGGGAGAGAGAAAGAGAGAGAGAGAGAGAGAGAGAGAGAGAGGAGGAAAGCTGATTTCCTGCTCAGGGGATTGCATCTAATTTCTTCTCTCAGCTAGCCAGCCTGGTGTAGGCTAGGCTGCGTACGGAGATGCTCGGTATATTACAGCCATCTAGTGGTGGCTCTATGAACAGTTTATAAACCTCGGGGAAGAGGAACCTCTACTTCATTATTATTTTACCCTTATTTTACCAGGTAAGTTGACTGAGAACACGTTCTCATTTACTGCAACGATCTGGGGAACAGCTACAGGGGAGAGGAGGGGGATGAATCAGCCAATTGTAAACTGTACAGTAGAGAAGAACAACTAAAAGGATGGATTATAAAACACAAATGGAACACTAATCTGGTACCTGGCCAGAACATTAAACCACTACATTTAACAGCACCCAAAGGGCCCCTGTTTTAATAGTAACAACTAACAATTAAGTTGTTGTTTTGTTTACTGGTATTAGAATCCCTATTAGCTGGCTACAACTATGCTACCTGGGGTCCAATTAAAGCCAAATACAAAACAAGTCCACAAAAGACAAAGCCCGAGGGATTTAGCCAGAAGCAGTACACTGCATAGGGAACTATTTAGGATGGAAATAATGGTGATGTCGTGCCCTTGGCTCCTTGACGTTGAAGTGTCGACTGGATTAGATGTGAAACCACTGGAACGCCTGCTGAGGCATGACCGTGGGCTAATCACTGGGTCAGAGTAGCACTCATCGCCTCAAACCACGACTCTGTGTCAAAGACAGGACAAGAAACACAGATGAGAGAGAGAGAGAGAGAGAGAGAGAGAGAGAAGAGATAGCAAAAGAACGAGAGAACAAGGTAAAGGCAGAGAGGTGAGGACCTAAAGAGAGTGTGAGACAGCGAGGGAAAGAAAAGAGAGCAAGGCCGAGGACGAGAGCCGTGGAGCCACCAGCAGCATTAGCCGGTATGAAAGACCAGTGTGATCACAGCTCCTTTTCGACATGATTCAGCTCGTTAGCTGTGCTACGGGCAAAGCAGAGCAGAGCGACCCTTACATTGCACTGTCCCGTGAAAGATCGCGCACGCCACTGTGCGCGCCTGCCACCGCAAACTGAAGACGAGAGTCCCCATCGTCACGGGGATAAGAGCCACACACATCTGAGAAACCTCTTTAGGGGTGTTTATAAAATGACTGCTCGGGCAGAACCAGCAGTTATACATAACGTCAGTCACTCACTGGCTCATAAAACCAAGTTACTAAAGCTCTGTGACCAAACAACAACAAGGTGTGACACTGAGAACCATTTCAAACCAATTCAGCCGCTCTTGTGCTGAAGGTCTTCGGGGCATATTTTGAATATCACAGACACACCATTCCTTTCACTGTTGCTGTCACCGAGAAAGTAGAATATACAGCGTAAGAATAAGGTAACAACCAGCACGATGCAGAAAACCCTTTGACCGCTGGTACTGACGGCTGTCGCACAGCGTCCCTCAGTGCAACAGGCCATGGAAAAGTTGAAGGCGTCTGTCTGTGTGTCTGTCTGCATGTGTACAGTAAGAAGACAACGGTACTCACGGTCGTTGCACTGCGTCCCTGTGTAAGATGTCATGGTGCAGTCGCAGGTGAAGTTCTCCCACTGCTGAATACAAACGCCCATGTTGGCACAGGAGTCCTCCTGACAGGTAGTGCTGGGTCCTGGAGGAACAGACAAGGTGTAAAGGTGTGGAGTAACCACAGGGGATGCCACTGAGCTCTGTCATTGGAGGTACCATGCAGTAGTGCACTTTGTGTGGAACAGGAAGTGGGGGGGGGGGGGGGGGGGGGGGGGGGTCATGCGGGCCGTATCGTTCCAACAGGACGTCTCAACGTTTGGAGAAAGAAAACACAACACTCTCTCTGTGTGTTTTAACACGGCATAAGAACCATTACGAACAGGCAAGAACAGACAAGAGGAATAGACGACCTTGTCCACATGTGGCTTTACGATAACAGATACTGTACAGGAGCCACAGAAAGTGTTCCCGCCCTCCTAAAAAAGAAAACGATCAAAAACGACACGTCTTTTTTCCAGGAAGTGAAACATTACAACAAAGGGGAAACACTGTAGATGTACAACACCGTAGACTTAAGGCAACACAGAAATGAAAATAAGAACAGTAACAAGTGAACACTTCAGAGTGTGCAAGTACAGTAGTGCATATCCCTGAGTATGCACTCCGTTGAGACAGTCTAAGGGGTATTCAAAGTCAAACAGGATGTGTGTATACCATTCTCCACCAACCGCCACCACACATACAGTATCTCACACTTTTGAATACTTGTCTAAGTGGGAATGCAAACGAGAACAATATGTGTATAGTAAATCCGTCTGGATCCAAACAAATGACATACAAATCTTATCAAGAAACCTCCAAAAGAAAAAATGAATTTCAAAAAGTGAAATGATCAAGAAACAGAAACAACTGCAAATAAACAGTCATTTAAGTGCAAGTGTCATGTGAAAGAGAATATGTGAGAAATGAGAAGACAGTGGAGGTGAAACAGAAGAATAGAAAAGTAGTAGTATAGTTGCTGGCTGAAAATGCCTTTACTGTCTAATGCAGGTGACGGTATTCAGTCGCACGGCCCTGTCTGTACCGGAAGACTCACTCTCTGTAACGGCACTTTCTCGTTTCACCAGAGAAAGGATGGAAGGAGTACGACAGGGTTGAGAGAGAGAGAGAGAGAGAGAGATAGAGAGGGGCTGAGAGATGGCCTCAACAGCACGGTTGATGCGCATTTGCAGTATTTGCTATACTTTTCTGTATATCTCAACTTTTAATACCTGAGTCATTTACTTTGATATATAGAGACGGGTATACGTAACTCTGGGAACCCCCTGAAACTAGCCTCGGTTAAAGCTCAGCAGCAGGTATGTGATGCTATTGGCTGCTTCCTCTGTCCCACCTGACACAGTAATAATCTGTGTCAGGTGTGTCTCTGTATCTCAGTATAGTAGGATATATTCTAATATATATATATATATATATATATATATATATATATATATATATATATATACACGCACTCTACATGTATCATCTTCTACCTATTTAATTACAACTCTGATCCACTATGTTCCAGTCATCCCCCCTACTCTCCTCTCTGACCATGGGAGCATGAACATGAGTTTGTTTCTGTTCAAACTGTAATGGACTCTGCTACTCTGGGTCTGTGTCAGGCGGATGGACGGATGGACCGAGCAGAGCATGATTACCATAAAGAGTGGGCCGGTCGGTGCCGCGGCCGTAGGCAGACAGCAACTACGCGTAGGACAACATAATTACAGTACTACAGCCCTGGGCTGGAAATGGACCTTATGGTTAATAATGGATGTGCTTCTCTGTGTATGGGTTGGAATGATTGTTTTTCACCTCCTCTCTTTCAGTATCTCTCTCTGTCTCTCCCTTCTGGATTCTCTCATTTGTTCCCCCTCTTATCGCTCTCTTTCTAACCCTCCCTCTCTGTCTCTATCTTCTTTTACACTTCTCTCTCTCTCTCTCTCTCTCTCTCTTTCTCTCTCCAACATTTCTCCCGCCACTCCCAGAGAGCGAGTCCTCCTCGCCAGCAGTAGGACATGCTACACCCACAATGCATTGCACACAGCATTCTTTCAGCCACGCCTCAGAGAAGCGTTGAGAGTTGAACCTTCTACCTTGCAGGTCGGCTTTGGTGAAACCAACTTTGTTAGCGCAGAAAAACAACAAACAGAACAGAAAGAAGTGGGAAACAACAGAGTCAGGTTAGTGAAGGACCATAGGGTTAGTTTGAGTATCTGGTATAGTAGAGGTATAGGTAAGTACAGTGACTATAAAGGTAAGTACTTCACTTTGTTATGTTAAGTGGTTAATTAGTGTTCGTCTGTTAGATTGCAGAAAAATGAGTAGGTAGAAAAAGTGATTGGGTTTATAGATATTGGTGTGTAAGTCATTGCTTGTGTTTAGGGATGTCCTGTGAGAGAACAAGCTCAGTTTGAATACTGATCCTTTGGCACTACCTAGTGGTAGATGCAGTGCCCCAGTCTATTAGTTTACCACAGTCCACCAGTGGTTCCCAACCTTTTTCGGTTACTGAACCACTGCCCAGTTCCCCTGTAGTACCCCCTCATGTGCATTTTACCAGTAGGCCTATGGTCTCATGAGTCTTCTCAAGTACCCCCTGTGGATAGGTCCTAGTACCCCTGGTTGGGAACCACTGCCCTACACCATTAGGCTGGGACCCTAAGTGGCCATAAATTAACTGGGCTTGATGGTCAAAAGGTGTGAGTGGGCAAGGACGATAGTATAGCAGAGGGTCAAGATCTAGTCATCTAGGGTGCAAGGGGTCGATTTGGAACTGGACGCATACATACTATATGGGTTCATTTGGCGTAGGGGTCATAGGTCATGGGTCGTACCTTCACAGCCGCGTTCGATCTGTCCGGAACGGAACAGGGCGTCGTTGATGAGGTCAGGCAGGCGGCCGTTCAGATCTACAGACGCCAGACAACCCTGGAAACCTTCCCTAGAGACCACCAGTTTAGGAAGGTTCTGGTACATGTTAGGCCCCAGCCCTGCCACAAACAGATCCCCTTCAGGGAGGGAGAGAGGGAGAGGGAGACACAAAAAGAGAGAGAGAGAGAGAGAGAGAGAGAGAGAGGGAGAAAGAGAGAGAGAGAGAGAGAGCGAGAGAGAGAGAGAGACACAAAAAGAGAGAGAGAGAGAGAGAGAGAGAGAGAGAGGGGGACAGGTGAAGGGAGGGGTGAGTTGACGAACAAATGAAGGATAAAGGATGTAAAGGTCAGAGAGTGTGTCAACACCGTTTCTGTAAATAGAGGATAATCCAGTCATTACACAACTATAACGAGTTTGTTCAGTCAAATCAGCAAACAGCCTGAGCAAACACCAACGACGGCTCCATTCCAACATCCACACTAGTATCACTTAGAAGGAAGCATGTGTCGGACACGCCTTCTAAGTGCTATGCTACAGTAGCGTAAACGTTGGATTGACAGTGTTTATGTCTCTATGATAGAAGGGCATATAGAGGCTGACTGCTTGGTTTTTACTGAAAAGTAAATCTCTAGTGCTGGTAGAGACTTGCTTCCTTGGAACGGTGGGAGAAAGTGTATGAGGATATGTTGATCAGTGTATTTCTTGTTACCTTTGAGGTCGAGGTTCTTGGCTCCGTTGACGTTCTGCGTGACGGACTTGGCGTCCACCTTGAGGGTGTGTGTGTTGGTGGCGTCCCTGGTGATAACTACGTTGTGCCACAGGTTGTCATTCAGTGCACTGTCACTGTTCCCCTTCAACAGACTGGGACCGTTCCCCAGGTCAAACACATAGTGGACAAACCTACGGAGGGATGAGACAAGGGACACAGATGCATACCTCAGCACCCCTTAGAGCTTCCCTTCATTAAGGGCCCTTCTTCTACACTATACGCCCCAAGAGGAGCCACTTTAGCCTGTGTGTGTGTACTCTGGGACCGGCCTCAGAGAAGCCCCTTCAGCCTATGTGTGTCCATTAGCGTGCACTACCAAAAAAATAGGACTCAGTTTGAAGTGTGTGAGTTACTGAGAAGGGGAGTGTGTGCACAAGCAGTGGTAGAGAAAACAAGAGAGCACTCGCTCTCCTCTGAACACTGAGCAAACAAGGCCAGGTAAGAGAATGACGGTACTCGTACATATGACTAGTGCCTCACCCTTTGACCAGCTCAACAGCGATAAAGTCGTTTCCGTCGCCGCTGTTGAACAGTATGAATCCGTCCGGGGAGGTGGTTTTAAACTGGAAGAACAGGTGCATGGTGGTGTAGGCCTGCAAGGTGGCCAGGCCCAGGTAGCTGCCCTTGGACTTGAAGGTCACCGGGTCGGCGATGATGAAGCGCATGCCGAAGCGGGCGTTGAGCTCGCAGAAGTCGATGTCGCCGTTCTTACACATGTCAATGTAGAACATGCCGTTGAACTTCAGGCCCTGTGGGTGGAGGTGAGTTAGGGAACGATAACGATAACGATAACATTTGGTATCGCGATAACTCAGCGGTGACAATAATATGGACAGCTATTTGTATCACCCTAAGTAATGCTAAAGCAAGGAAGAGAGAAGTTGTTCAAATCTTAAGGGGGAGAATCTAGAAGAGGTCTAGAGGCTATAACAGTAGCACTAGCTCTGACCCCGACCCCCTTCGGTCTGTGTAGGTCAGTGCCTGGCCAGGAGCCAAATGATGATTTATGATCTAACATGTGTTCCTGCCAGGCCTGGAGGTGTTACCTGCAGGTGTCCAACGAAGGGTGGGGGAGAAGAGGAGACGAAACGTCTCTCTGTCAGAATCCCTGTCTCCACATTGTGGAACTCCAGCCGAGTGTGGTCACCTGCCATCTGGCCTGGAGAGAGAGGAAGGAGAACGAGAGAGAGAGGAAGGAGAACGAGAGAGAGAGGGTGTGGGGAGTCAAAGGAGGAAATAGAAAGATGTAGGGAATAGCAAAGGAAGGGAAGAAAGGGGGGAAGAGGGAGGAGAAGGCAGGATTGGAATATGAAAGGATTTCACCTCTTTTATTAGTAAAAAAAAAATGCTTTCGTAAAATATATTCTCATCACATCAAAAGCAGTACCTTCAGCCATGTCTTCGTCGACTGTCAGTTTGAAGTTTTTACCGCGTCGGACAACTCTGACGGAGTGCCAGTCATAATTATTGAGCTTTTGTCCCGCATATAGAATCTCTGGTCCCTTGCCTGAGAAGGACCGTTTGTTAGTTCAGGGTTAGAGTTAGTCAGCAACGCAAACCAAACCTTTGTTTTGTCGGGGTGAGCTTGGTTATTTTACCAGCAACCTTAGCGGTGACGGCAGAAAGCGGATGATTCTGCGATTCAGAGATACAGTATTCTCAACCTAACTTCCCTTCCCCCCTTCTACACCTGCTACGCTAGGTTAGTCTACCGCTAACCAATTTGTTGGTCAGAGAAGAAGAAAGCATTTTCTGGGACACTGATTCTAGCTTGGATCTTGAATGCAGGAAAGCAGGTTGGTTGCACTCTGGGCATTTTGCGTTTACTTTGCTAACTCTAAAATCAAAGATTTGGTTTGGCTTAAAGTAAAAACAGAGGAGAAAAGATCTGAACAGATTACAATAAATGACAAACCGTAATACATACAGTATATGTGTACAGTATGTAATAATCTATGTCCATTGTCAGTGGACGTATGACTGCTCATATGGTAAGATAATAACTGCTGTTACTCATAAAAGGGCTTGGAACTTTTTTCAAAGCACATCTCTACACAACGCGGACAAATCATAGAAGGTGCAGGTCCACAGGTCCACAGGTTCACAGGTCCACAAAGGGCAAAGGGCAAATACAAATTCCTCTTCTATCCACAAGAGGGCGTGTCAAGCCTGTGGTGTGCCACTCCAGTGTGTTCACGGAGAGTGTGTGTGTGTCTGTGTGTCTGTGTGTGTGTGTGTGTGTGTGTGTGTGTGTGCGCGCTCGTGTGTGTGTTTCATTACACATCTTACCTACTGCCACATTAGGTGTGCTGTGCAATCAGTGACATTGATCAGAGTAATTGGAGTGAATGACTGTGTCTGATCTGTCACTCAAACTGGGATCTACCGTGAAATAAAGCTGCAGCTTGGGGACAGGCTGTCACACACACACACGCACACACAGAGCGAGAGAGAAATCCACACAGACGCACACACTCAAACACACATACACAGTTTCAAACACACCTTGCACACGTATCAGTTGAAACCAACATTCGTTCTCCAGGCAACATTCACAAACCAGGCCCTTGACTGTCTGTCATGACCAACACATGTTCCTCTCTCTGTCAGACTCAAGACCTCTTAATGAGTAAGAGCAGTTGTACTGTACCTCTGTACAAGTCATTCAACCATTTATATTGTCAAGACAAACAGAGAATACCATTCCCATACTAGGACCGTTACATATGGGAGGGAATTTCAGTAACATGAGGGCAAAATACTGTAAACCTAACAAAATAGATCAAGTAAAGTTGGATAATTGAGTTAAATGTAATGTATAGAAACAATTATAATGTCTTCTTTGATCTTGGCTATAGCTGATCCCTTATCCATGTAATTCCATTATCTCACTTCTGTACATTACCCTATCTATAACACACAAATCATGTCAAACATCATTATATAACGTTCATTTAAAGAAGAATTCTCCAACAAGTGGAGTGGTGACTTACTGGTGTTACAGTTTATCCTGACACAGTCTAGATGGGGGGAGAATAAGTGACAGATGAAATCGCATCCTTCAAGGTAAAAGCTGCAGACATCCAAGAACAGAAACTCCACCTTCCGGGGACGGTCACATGACGTTGGCGGCCATTTTAGGTTGTTATGGTAACTTTTGATGATGTCAACATCAAACTGCCATTTTGGATATTATGACTTATTCCAATTTTGACCATTATGCTTTCTTTGAGTTGAGGTCAGAATTACTTCTCTCAAATTAAAATACTTTTTTTTGTGTTTGGCAGTATTTTGTAGGTCTGATGCGTGCTATAAAATACATTTTGAAAAATATTTTAAATGTGTTTACATGTGTATTCAATTTCAAAATGTCCGCTTGCAGTTCAATGGCCACATCGATTTACCAACCCAGTATTTTGGAAACTTCATTTTGTCCTCAACACCTGTAGCCATCAGTTGATTTATAAATCAATTTGCAGTATACTTTACATTAAACTACAGGTTATAGTGTTATATGATGGGTATCTTGTTCAAAAGAAGATACAGGAAGTAGACTAGTGCTGGGATTGGTCTGATTGGTCAGGTGATCTGGGTTGGGATCCATGTGACCCAGCTCGTCATGTACCGTCAACCGCAACAGAAAAGTGGACGCAAACAGCATCGATCCAGTCAGCACCAGCACTGCACAGTGGCCTAGAAGCGAATCACTAACCTGTCTCTAACACAGGACTAGTTGTGTCAGTAGTAGTAGTGGATTTAGTAGTTTATGTTTGTTGGAGCGAAACCAGCCGGATCAGATTATCTACTGAGCAGTATAGTTGATAAAGTGATTGAAAACATAATGTATATAAAACTAACTGAAGTATAGTCATCACTGTAGTAATGTGATGGTAATTATGTGTTGACAGGTGCTGTTTGTGTGTGTATTGTATGAGCGCATGCGTTCGTCAGTACGACAGATTGGGTGCTTCTATCCTATCCCATTTTGGGCCGACATGTAAGCTTGAATAGAAATAAGTTATACTAGCAAGAGCAGTGTATGAGTTTCTCTTTTCTTTGAAGTCATTTCATTATTCCCGCGCAGCTGCAACCAGATGTGCGAGTGCTTTTTGGAATGTTGAACCCTCTCCTACATGCCTATAAGCCACCATCTGCAGGCTAGCTGTGTGCTGTGGGCTCGGGCTGTATGCTAGGCGGGCCGCAGGCTAGGGGCCGTTGAAGGGGTGAGTACCATCTTTGAACAAGGTGACATGGGAGATACCACCTACACTACTGTAGGGGTACTAATGGGAGGAGCCATGGACCTGCTAATATGGACCATACCAAAATAAAAATAATAAAACAGGAAATAATAAACAAAACACTGTTACGACAAGAACAAGCCCAGATGTTATCAGTACGTTACATAAGAGATACAAATTCGAAATAAAACAATAGGACCTATTAAAAGTCTTATAAATGCGTATATGGTATATGCTAGGCCAATGTGGAACAATGTTTGTGAAAAATGTTGAGTAAATCATTGAAAGTGTCTAGCCTGAGAGTTATGTGTTACAATTAGTGAAATGTTCTACAGTCAAGTCAATATCGTAATGAAGAATGACTGTGGTATGATCTGTTCAAAAGATGTAGCCTGAAAGCATGGATATCGTGGTTAAGTGTTAGACTCATGAGATAGAAATACCCTACAGAGACCACAGCAACAAAGGAATAAAATACTGTATATAATGCCAAGCAAATCAAAATACAATCCATGCAACTACTGTACAAAAATGATTCAAAATGAGTTTTAGTTTGTGTTAGATTTTTTGATGTATTCGACCAAAACAAAAAAATAACTAATGTAAAAATACAACTCACAAAAACGACTATGAGCTAACTTAAACATGCCTCCTCAAAAGAAGAGGGTTAGCGGTCAACTGTTTTATACGATACCTAGGTTGATCGTGAGTTTGACGCGGCCGCTGTCCAGCTCGAGACGGAGTGTGTCAGCGGAGTCCCGAGAGTTAGTGGCCATTAGGAGCCCGAATGCATGCTGGGACTTGAAGCGGAGGGAGACGTCCTCTGCCTCAGTGTGCATCACGCTTGGCATCACCACTTTCATATACATGCTGCCGTCGTAGCTCAGGATGGACGCCTCTGTAGAGTGGAAGGAGAGAGGAGAGAGAGAGGAAGTGGGTTAGAGATGAATAAGACAAACCTCAATGGATATACACTACCATTCAAAACATTGGGGCCAGTTAGAAATGTCCTTGTTTTTTAAAGAAAAGCACATTTTTTTGTCCATTTATATAACGTCAAATTTATCAGAAATACAGTGTAGACATTGTTGATGTTGTAAATGACTATTGTAGCTGGAAACGGCAGATATTTTATGGAATATCAGAGGCCCATTATCAGCAACCATCACTCCTGTGTTCCAATAGGCACGTTGTGTTAGCTAATCCCAAGTTTATCATTTTAAAAGGCTAATTGATCATTAGAAAACCCTTTTGCAATTATGTTAGCACAGCTGTAAACTGTTGTTCTGATTAAATAAGCAATAATACTGCCTTCTTTAGACTAGTTGAGTATCTGGAGCATCAGCATTTGTGGGTTTGATGACAGGCTCAAAATGGCCAGAAACAAAGAACTTTCTTCTGAAACTCGTCAGTCTATTCTTGTTCTGAGAAATGAAGGCTATTCCATGCAAGAAATTGCCAAGAAACTGAAGATGGTGTACAACGCTGTGTACTACTCCCTTCGCAGAACAGCGCAAACTTTTTCTGACCAGAATAGAAAGAGGAGTGGGAGGCCCCGGTGCACAACTGAGCAAGAGGACAAGTACATTAGAGTATCTAGTTTGAGAAGCAGACGCCACACAAGTCCTCAACTAGCAGCTTCATTAAATAGTACCCGCAAAACACCAGTCTCAACATCAACAGCGAAGAGGCGACTCCGAGTTCCTCTGTCCAGTGTCTGTGTTCTTTTGCCCATCTTAATCTTTTATTTTTATAGGCCAGTCTGAGATATGGCTTTTTCTCTGCAATTCTGCATAGAAGGCCAGCATTCCGGAGTCACCTTTTCAGTGTTTCTTGGCAATTTCTTGCAAGGAATAGCCTTCCTTTCTCAGAACAAGAATAGACTGACGAGTTCCAGATGAAAGTTCTTTGTTTCTGTCCATTTTGAGCCTGTCATCGAACCTACAAATGCTGATGATCCAAACTCTCTGTACTTTGCTCCGTTCATCTTTCCCTCGATCCTGACTAGTCTCCCAGTCCTTGCCGGTGATAAATATCCCCACAGCATGATGCTGCTATTGCCATGCTTCACCGTAGGGATGGTGCCAGGTTTCCTCCAGAGAGACGCTTGGCATTCAGCCCAAAGAGTTTAATCTTGGTTTCATCAGACAAGAGAATCTTATTTCTCATGGTCTGACAGTCCTTTAGGTGCCTTTTGGCAAACTCCAAGAGTGCTGTCATGTGCCTTTTATTGAGGAGTGGCTTTCGTCTGGCCACGCTACCTTAAAGGTCTGATTGGTGGAGAGATGGCTTCTGGAAGGTTCTCCCACCTCCACAGATGAACTCTGGAACTCTGTTAGAGTGACCATCGGGTTCTTGGTCACCTCCCTCCCATTTAAGAATGATGGATTCCACTGTGTTCTTAGGAACCTTGGAAGATACAGACATTTTTTGGTACCCTTTCTCAGATCTGTGCCTCGACACATTCCTGTCTCGGAGCTCTACAGAGAATTCCTTCGAATCTCATGGCTTGGTTTTTGCTCTGACATGCACTGTCAACTTTTGGACCTTACAGTGCCTTGCGAAAGTATTTGGCCCCCTTGAACTTTGTGACCTTTTCCCACATTTCAGGCTTCAAACATAAAGATGTAAAACTGTATTTTTTTGTGAAGAATCAACAACAAGTGGGACACAATCATGAAGTGGAACGACATTTATTGGATATTTCAAACTTTTTTATCAAATCAAAAACTGAAAAATTGGGCGTGCAAAATTATTCAGCCCCTTTACTTTCAGTGCAGCAAACTCTCTCCAGAAGTTCAGTGAGGATCTCTGAATGATCCAATGTTGACCTAAATGACTAATGATGATAAATACAATCCACCTGTGTGTAATCAAGTCTCCTTATAAATGCACCTGCACTGTGATAGTCTCAGAGGTCCGTTAAAAGCGCAGAGAGCATCATGAAGAACAAGGAACACACCAGGCAGGTCCGAGATACTGTTGTGAAGAAGTTTAAAGCCGGATATGGATACAAAAAGATTTCCCAAGCTTTAAACATCCCAAGGAGCACTGTGCAAGCAATAATATTGAAATGGAAGGAGTATCAGACCACTGCAAATCTACCAAAACCTGGCCGTCCCTCTAAACTTTCAGCTCATACACGGAGAAGACTGATCAGAGATGCAGCCAAGAGGCCCATGATCACTCTGGATGAACTGCAGAGATCTACAGCTGAGGTGGGAGACTCTGTCCATAGGACAACAATCAGTCGTATATTGCACAAATCTGGCCTTTATAGAAGAGTGGCAAGAAGAAAGCCATTTCTTAAAGATATCCATAAAAAGTGTTGTTTAAAGTTTGCCACAAGCCACCTGGGAGACACACCAAACATGTGGAAGAAGGTGCTCTGGTCAGATGAAACCAAAATTGAACTTTTTGGCAACAATGCAAAACGTTATGTTTGGCGTAAAAGCAACACAGCTGAACACACCATTCCCACTGTCAAACATGGTGGTGGCAGCATCATGGTTTGGGCCTGCTTTTCTTCAGCAGGGACAGGGAAGATGGTTAAAATTGATGGGAAGATGGATGGAGCCAAATACAGGACCATTCTGGAAGAAAACCTGATGGAGTCTGCAAAAGACCTGAGACTGGGACGGAGATTTGTCTTCCAACAAGACAATGATCCAAAACATAAAGCAAAATCTACAATGGAATGGTTCAAAAATAAACATATCCAGGTGCTGTTCACAAATGCTCTCCATCCAACCTCACTGAGCTCGAGCTGTTTTGCAAGGAGGAATGGGAAGAAATGTCAGTCTCTCGATGTGCAAAACTGATAGAGACATACCCCAAGCGACTTACAGCTGTAATTGCAGCAAAAGGTGGCGCTACAAAGTATTAACTTAAGGGGGCTGAATCATTTTGCACGCCCAATTTTTCAGTTTTGGATTTGTTAAGAAAGTTTGAAATATCCAATAAATGTCGTTCCACTTCATGATTGTGTCCCACTTGTTGATTCTTCACAAAAAAATACAGTTTTATATCTTTATGTTTGAAGCCTGAAATGTGGCAAAAGGTCGCAAAGTTCAAGGGGGCCGAATACTTTCGCAAGGCACTGTATATAGACAGGCGTGTGCCTTTCCAAATCATGTCCAACCAATTGAATTTACCACAGGTGGACTCCAATCAAGTTGTAGAAACATCTCAAGGATGATCAATGGAAACAGGACGCACCTGAGCTTTCAATTTCAAGTCTCAAGGTCTTATGGTACTTCTATTTTTTATTTGTAATACATTTGCAAACATTTCTAAAAACCTTTGTCATTATGTTTTATTTTACAGCTGTAACGCAACAAAATGTGGGAAAAGGGATTGGGTCTGAATGCTTTCCGAAGGCCCTGTACTTAGTCTTAAGGATGAACCATAGGCCTACACATCCCACATGCACACTCCAAACGTTGTACTACACTACTGTGTCTGCACGCCCAGGCTCGACACACAATGCTCGACAAGCAGAACATTTTACACATCAACATCTTCCTTCCTCGACAATTTCCCTTTGTTCCTTACAGTGGTTCCTTCATGACTATCATGCACACCTGTTTTCACACACACACACGCACACACACACACACACACACACACACACACACACACACACACACACACACACACACACTCAGTTGGTAGAGCATGTCACTTGGATGGTGGGTTTGATTCCCAGCGACAACCCAGGTGTAAAATGTATGTGTCGCACGCATGACTGTGAGTCACTTTGGATAAAAGCGTCTGCTAAATGACATATATTACATTACGATTACAAGGACTCTCCCTCTCCGACTGACACATCTACGGTGCATCCTATCCCAGTTAAACAGAGAGATCAGCACATCAGATAAGAGGAAGGGAACACATTTAGTCACAACACCCCCCCCCCCTATTTCTGCTGTTCACACGTGTCGTCATGGGGTGAGGCTGGGCTATAATGCTGGAAGGTGTTCTGTTCTGGGAGAGATGTATTAAAAGGGCACTCAGCCGTGAAATACTTTCTTTGACACCTCGACTTTAAAAGGACAAATAGCCCTCAGGCTTTATTTTACTTGGATTAAAATAAAATACTATCTCTGGCTGGAGATGATAATATTGCAACTGTCTAAGCCGAGGCTCTCTAGAGGCAAGTTTGCTAGGAAATGAAAGTGCAGGTGTAACTTCGCCTACTGAATGCATTTCTTTGTTCTCTTCCTGTTCTACTTGTTGTTGTGATTGAATACTGACACTGATTTGATTTTATCTTCACTCATGCAATAATATTTGACTGCCAGCGCTTGACAGAGCTTGACATTACAGCTACAATTTACGTCAAACCAAAAGTCGCTGCGACAAATGTGTTATGAAACCTGATGCTTTGAAAGCAAGGTTGTTTGATGGAAACTCGTTAAAAAAAAAAGCTAGCTTGCTAGCCAGCTCCGTTGCTAAATATTAGACGTCCGGACACGTCTGACGTTCTGTAACTGATTGTTCCGTGCTCTTAACTACACGTAGATGATAATCAGACCTTGGCCATGAAAAGTGAGAGAGAAGGCCCTCTCTGTCTTCCCTCTATTTTCCACCAGGACAGAAACACATCGTATTTCCCTGTGATATCCCCTCTGACAAGCCAAGGTATTGACCACAGCCAGGCCCAGGTCCAAGATCCAAGAGGCAGGAAAACAAGGTGAGAGACGTGATGTGTGTGAGAGCGTGTCTGGCTGGCTGAGCGCGTTGCAGAACATCTCTAATAGACATGTAAGGACACAGAAAAATGATTGCTTGTTGAGTGCAATGGGCTTTTCTTGAAGACGTGGATGTCGATTATGGCAGCCCCCGCACCTCTCTGATTCAGTTGGGTTAAATGTGGAAGACACATTTCAGTTGAATACATTCAGTTGTACAAATGACTAGGTATCCGTCTTTCCCTTTCCCTTTCTTGCGGTCAATGTGACATCTACAAATGATTTCTAATTATGTTCTGGCCCCCTGACCAATCAGCTCAAGGAAAAATCGGCTGAATATAGATGATGATCCCTGGTTTACACCCTGGTAACAGACTAGGTGATCGGCCCCTATATGAAACGGTATGGGTGTGTGTGCGCGTGTGCGCCAGTGTATATTATGCGTCCCTGCATGGGTGCGTGTGTGTGCGAGCTTGTGTTTGATCTGTGACACACACCCACACACACTCCCCCACATACGATAACGTGCTGCTATGCCTACCCAGCTGTGTGTTGCTCTAAAGAGAGATATCAGCAACTCTGAACAGCTCATTTCAGACGGTAATTAAAGCGCGGGGGGGGGGGGGGGGGTCACTTTACATAATTAGCTGAGAAATAGAGGCAGGAGATGGAGGGATACAGGGAGGGAGGAAGAGGAGGAAAGGCTATTAACAACATGAAAGCTCCACAGCGCAGATCCCTGAGATGAAGATGGAAGGGGGTGGTGCATGTGTTGCTAAGCAGGGTTTCCTGCAGTCTCATTTCTGCAGCGGTGTTTAACATGGAAGTCAACATTGTGGATGTCTGTTCCGCGGCCTCTTCCTCTGTGTTGGTGTGTTTGTGTAGTAGTGACAGTCAGCCACATTGTTTCAGTAAACAAACTCTCAACCGGAGGCTCTCAACGTGAGGGGACGTCTGTTGTATGTGGATCCTGTGAGTCTCTTATGTGAAATCTACATTGTGTGTTTAGATGCTGACAGTGTTTCATGCTACAAATACACAGTCATGCAGGAAGATCATGTCAAAGTCATGTATGCAGCTAAATCTGGTGTTGATATTCCTTTCTCATTGTTGACAATTGTGTGTTTGTGTGTATGTGTGTGTGTGCCTGTGTTTGTGTTTTCGGACAGCTCAAGCTCAGTGTCTGTGCTCTTTCAGGCAGTGTGTTTGTGTCCATGTTTGTGTTGACTGCAGTAGAGCTGAGTGTGTGTGTGTGTGTGTGTGTGTGTGTGTGTGTGTGTGTGTGTGTGTGTGTGTGTGTGTGTGTGTGTGTGTGTGTGTGTGTGTGTGTGTGTGTGTGTGTGTGTGTGTGTGTAGAGCCCCTCTCAGAGTCAGGCAATGGGAAATGGCTCCACTTGAGAGAGAGAGAGAGAGAGAGAGAGAGAGAGAGAGAGAGAGAGAGAGAGAGAGAGAGAGAGAGAGAGAGAGAGAGAGAGAGAGAGACTGTTTGCGGCGAGTGGACATTATCCCCCATAATCCCCCCATGTCAATCAGTGTGGAGTGTGTGAGAGCAACATTATGGCAAAGTTTCAACAGCATCAGCGGTACTGGGGAGGCATCATCCCCTCTTAACGCTCGGCATGCTAGCTGCTTCTTTCAAGATCAACGTAAGTGTGTGAGAGAGAGAGAGATGTTGACACATGTTGACATTGAAACGTGCACATACTGAGTCACATCCTCATTGTTATAGGGATGCTGAGTCACCTCCTCATTGTTATAGGGATGCTGAGTCACCTCCTCATTGTTATAGGGATGTTGAGTCACATCCTCATTGTTATAGGGATGCTGAGTCACATCCTCATTGTTATAGGGATGCTGAGTCACATCCTCATTGTTATAGGGATGCTGAGTCACATTCTCATTGTTATAGGGATGTTGATTCACATGCTCATTGTTATAGAGATGCTGAGTCACATGCTCATTGTTATAAGGATGCTGAGTCACATGCTCATTGTTATAGAGGTGCTGAGTCATGCTCATTGTTATAGAGATGCTGAGTCACATGCTCATTGTTATAAGGATGCTGAGTCACATGCTCATTGTTATAGAGATGCTGAGTCACATGCTCATTGTTATAAGGATGCTGAGTCACATGCTCATTGTTATAGAGGTGCTGAGTCATGCTCATTGTTATAGAGATGCTGAGTCACATGCTCATTGTTATAAGGATGCTGAGTCACATGCTCATTGTTATAGAGATGCTGAGTCACATGCTCATTGTTATAGGGATGCTGAGTCACATGCTCATTGTTATAGAGGTGCTGAGTCACATGCTCATTGTTATAGTGATTATAGTGACATTAGAATGTCAAATTGTTTTGTATTTTAGTATGTTTTTCTCCCTAATTTCCATCTGGTCTCATTTCTGCAGCTCCCCAACGTGCTCGGGAGGTGAAGGTGGAGTCATGTGTCCTCCGAAACATGACTTGCCTAACCGCGCTCTTAACACACGCCACCCGCCAGCTTAACCTGGAAGCCAGCCACACCAATGTGTCAGAGGAAACACCTTTCAACTGTCGACCGGGGTCAGCCTGCAGGCACCCGGCCCGCCACAAGAAGTCGCTAGAGCGCGATGAGCCATGTAAAAGCCCCCCCGGGCCAAACCCTCCCCTAACCCGGACTAAGCCGGTTGTGGCACAGCCCGGGAAGGAACCCGGGTCTGTAGTAACACCTCAGTGCCTAAGACCGCTGCGCCACTCGGGGGCCCCCAAAAGTCTGATTTAAATCATGCCCATAGTAAGTATAATCGGAGATTTTAAACAACTGTACTTTCATACAGGCCCTCTGTAATACCATGTACATGTTACCTTGGGGTCATATAAGAGGTTTTCTGAGTCAGATATGTTCAAGGGGCTTTGTAAGGCGATGAATTAAATCCAGATGACTTCCTTTGTTAGGAATATTATGGTCACTCAAACACAGTCTGTCCATTACAGTGACTTTCAACCGTCCTCACACGGTTAATTTGACTATGCTTTATTAAAACAGCAAAGTCAAAGAGTTGTGGTCTGACTAATACTGTGACATTGGCATAACTTCCTCTTTAAAAGTGTATTCAGAGTAGGCTTATTTGAAGCCTTTTGGGTTTTTAGAAATATCTCTAATTTCCAAACTGGGCAATGAGACAGATTAGTCTAACAGGTGTATTTGACCTGAATGACAGTGAAGTGATGATTCATGATTATCGTCAGATGACTTATGGTTGCAAGATGTCCTTCCAGCATGCTGGTCGGCCTGGTCAGGTCTTCAGCACCTTCAGCGGGGCAGGTGACAACCGGATGCATCCGGTTCAGGGGAAATAGAAAGAGAGCCTGTGACGTGACTTCCTCTTTTGGACGTTGAACAAGTCAAAAGCTCCATCTTAACTCCTCCTCCACATTTACTGGATTGGTTGAACACTGCAGAAGGGAACCTCCCCCGACAGTTCCATTTGTTCTGGTCAGGACTATAAAGAAAGCTACGCCGCTTAGGTGTTTCTTTTATGCCTTTTACGTGACGTTACATCTTCAGTCACACACACTGTTCTGTCTGTTCCACACTCTGCCACAGGGGGGCACTACAGGCCAGATGTTACAACACAACGCGACAGATAACGACGAGAGATGACGAGAATGGGAAGGAGAAAGAGAGAGGAGGGAAGTAGGAAGGGAGAGAGAGGGAAAGAGGAAGCACCGGGCCTATTTAACAGCAAGATATGAGAGCTCGTACACGTTCTGTCTGCGTTGTTACTGTCTGTGCTCCATCAGAACCCTCTCCCCTTAAACCAGCCTAGGAACCTTGAACCCTGCCAAGGAGATTGGAGGTCTTGTCAATTTCTCAGATGGGCGCTCTCTGAAAGATTGATTTGGTCTGGTTCTTCCTTAGAGCAAGAGAGAAAGGGAGGCAGAGAGGGAGGGTAGAGGTGCAGTCACCTAGACCCTAAACCCCACTGACTTAGCCATACCCTGACTATCATCTCCAGCCAATTTATATGCACTGGGACGTGACGGCCCCATCCCTATCCCCTCCCATACAGAACACACACTGGAGTTTTTATAAACACCTCGGCACCAGTACAGGGCTCCTAAGCACACATTTAATTAGAGTTAGGGATTAGAGAGCAATAGCATAATGTTCCCAAGCCGAGCAGAGGAAAAACTACCCCGCCTGGAAACAGCATTATCAAGTGGAAGACCTCGCTGCTCTCTGCTACTATTACAAGTAAACAGTGTCAAACAAATCTCTCTCGCCCTCCCTCCCTCCATCCCTCCATCCCTCCCTCCCTCCATCCCACCCTCCCTCCCTCCATCCCTCCATCCCTCCCTCCCTCCCTCCCTCCCTCCCTCCCTCCCTCCCTCCCTCCCTCCATCCCTCCATCCCTCCCTCCCTCCATCCCTCCATCCCTCCCTCCCTCCCTCCATCCCTCCATCCCTCCCTCCATCCCTCCCTCTCTCTCTTCCCTGCAGGACGTTTCACTATGAAATGTCTAAAGCTGCATCAGGCTCCAGTTGACTGGTTGATGTTGAATGGCTCCAAGCCCTCCTTCCACCATCTTCACCAAACAACCACAGAGCTCCAAACCACCGTCACCATCCATCCATCAACCACTTAGCCTGATACAAAATTGGGGGGAGGAGAATGGGGAGGTGGGAGGACACAAATGCTGTTCTTACAGCCTGTTGTTCAGCTATAAAATTCCATCTCACGGTGTTTACGTCATTACATTCTGAGAAGCTACATGAATCCACTACGGTACAGCAGCACAGCCATATTAAACACTGCAAAATGAGACCATCACCGACATTTGACAAAAGCCGTCAGCACATAGAGAGGATAGAGAGAATAACACATAGAGAGAATAACACATAGAGAGAATAACACATAGAGAGAATAACACATAGAGAGAATAACACATAGAGAGAATAACACATAGAGAGAATAACACATAGAGAGGATAGAGAGAATAACACATAGAGAGAATAACACATAGAGAGAATAACACATAGAGAGGATAGAGAGAATAACACATAGAGAGAATAACACATAGAGAGGATAGAGAGAATAACACATAGAGAGAATAACACATAGAGAGAATAACACATAGAGAGAATAACAAATAGAGAGGATAGAGAGAATAACACATAGAGAGAACAACACATAGAGAGTATAACACATAGAGAGAATAACACACAGAGAGAATAACACATAGAGAGAATAACACATGGAGAGTATAACACATAGAGAGGATAGAGAGAATAACACATAGAGAGAATAACACATAGAGAGGATAGAGAGAATAACACATAGAGAGAATAACACATAGAGAGAATAACACATAGAGAGGATAGAGAGAATAACACATAGAAAGAATAACACATAGAGAGGATAGAGAGAATAACACATAGAGAGAATAACACATAGAGAGAATAACACATAGAGAGGATAGAGAGAATAACACATAGAGAGAACAACACATAGAGAGTATAACACATAGAGAGAATAACACACAGAGAGAATAACACATAGAGAGAATAACACATAGAGAGTATAACACATAGAGAGGATAGAGAGAATAACACATAGAGAGAATAACACATAGAGAGTATAACACATAGAGAGGATAGAGAGAATAACACAGAGAGAATAACACATAGAGAGAAAAACACATAGAGAGAATAACACATAGAGAGAAAAACATATAGAGAGAATAACACATAGAGAGGATAACACATAGAGATGATAGAGAGAATAACACATAGAGAGAATAACACATAGAGAGAATAACACATAGAGAGGTTAACACATGGAGAGAATAACACATAGAGAGAATAACACATAGAGAGAATAACACATAGAGAGAATAACATATAGAGCGAATAACACATAGAGAGGATAGAGAGAATAACACATAGAGGGAATAATACATAGAGAGAATAACACATAGAGAGGATAGAGAGAATAACACAGAGAATAACACATAGAGATAATAACATATAGAGAGAATAACACATAGAGAGAATAACATATATAGAGAATAACACAGAGAGGATAGAGAGAATAACACATAGAAGGAATAACACATAGAGAGGATAACACATAGAGAGGATAGAGAGAATAACACATAGAGAGAATAACACATAGAGAGAATGACACAGAGAGGATAGAGAGAATGACACAGAGAGAAAATAACACATAGAGATGATAGAGAGAATAACACAGAGAATGACACAGAGTATAGAGAGAATAACACATAGAGAGAGTAACATAGAGAGAATAACACATAGAGAGGATAGAGAGAATAACACATAGAGAGTATAACACATAGAGAGAATAACACATAGAGAGTATAACATATAGAGAGAATAACACATAGAGAAAATAACACATAGAGAGAATAACACATAGAGAGGATAGAGAGAATAACACATAGAGAGAATAACACATAGAGAGGATAACACATAGAGAGAATAACACATAGAGAGAATAACAAATAGAGAGAATAACAAATAGAGAGAATAACATATAGAGAGAATAACACATAGAGAGGATAGAGAAAATAACACAGAGAGGATAGAGATAATAACACATAGAGAGGATAGAGAGAATAACACATAGAGAGGATAGAGAGAATAACACATAGTGAGAATAACACATAGAGAGGATAACACATAGAGAGAATAACACATAGTGAGAATAACACATAGAGAGAATAACACATAGAGAGAACAACACATAGAGAGAATAACACATAGAGAGAAAAACATATAGAGAGAATAACACATAGAGAGGATAGAGAGAATAACACATAGAGAGAATAACACATAGAGAGGATAACACATAGAGATGATAGAGAGAATAACACATAGAGAGAATAACACATAGAGAGAATAACATATAGAGCGAATAACACATAGAGAGGATAGAGAGAATAACACATAGAGGGAATAATACATAGAGAGAATAACACATAGAGAGGATAGAGAGAATAACACAGAGAGAATAACACATAGAGATAATAACATATAGAGAGAATAACACATAGAGAGAAAAACATATAGAGAGAATAACACAGAGAGGATAGAGAGAATAACACATAGAAGGAATAACACATAGAGAGGATAACACATAGAGAGGATAGAGAGAATAACACATAGAGAGAATAACACATAGAGAGGATAGAGAGAATAACACATAGAAGGAATAACACATAGAGAGGATAACACATAGAGAGGATAGAGAGAATAACACATAGAGAGAATAACACATAGAGAGAATAACACATAGAGATGACAGAGAGAATAACACATAGAGAGAATAACACATAGAGAGAATAACACAGATAGAATAACACACAGAGAGAATAACACAGAGATGATAGAGAGCATTACACATAGAAAAACATAGAAAAAACATTTGGAGAGAATAACACATAGAGAGGATAGAGAGAATAACACATAGAGATAATAACACATAGAGAGAATAACACAGAGAGGTTAACACATAGAGAGAATAACACATAGAGAGAATAACACATAGAGAGAATAACACATAGAGAGAATAACATATAGAGCGAATAACACATAGAGAGGATAGAGAGAATAACACATAGAGGGAATAACACATAGAGAGGATAGAGAGAATAACACATAGAGAGAATAACACATAGAGAGAATAACACATAGAGAGAATAACATATAGAGAGAATAACACATAGAGAGAATAACATATAGAGAGAATAACACATATAGAGGATAGAGAGAATAACACATAGAGAGAATAACACATAGAGAGAATAACACATAGAGATGACAGAGAGAATAACACATAGAGAGAATAACACATAGAGAGAATAACACAGATAGAATAACACACAGAGAGAATAACACACAGAGAGAATAACACAGATATGATAGAGAGCATTACACATAGAGAGAATAACACATAGAGAGAATAACACATAGAGAAAATAACACATAGAGAGAATAACACATAGAGAGGATAGAGAGAATAACACATAGAGAGAATAACACTTAGAGAGGATAACACATAGAGAGAATAACACATAGAGAGAATAACACATAGAGAGAATAACATATAGAGAGAATAACACATAGAGAGGATACAGAAAATAACACAGAGAGGAAAGAGATAATAACACATAGAGAGGATAGAGAGAATAACACATAGAGAGGATAGAGAGAATAACACATAGTGAGAATAACACATAGAGAGGATAACACATAGAGAGAATAACACATAGTGAGAATAACACATAGAGAGAATAACACAGAGAGAACAACACATAGAGAGAATAACACATAGAGAGAAAAACATGTAGAGAGAATAACACATAGAGAGGATAACACATAGAGAGGATAACACATAGAGATGATAGAGAGAATAACACATAGAGAGAATAACACATAGAGAGGTTAACACATAGAGAGAATAACACATAGAGAGAATAACACATAGAGAGAATAACATATAGAGAGAATAACACATAGAGAGGATAGAGAGAATAACACATAGAGGGAATAACACATAGAGAGGATAACACATAGAGAGGATAGAGAGAATAACACATAGAGAGAATAACACATAGAGAGAATAACACATAGAGATGACAGAGAGAATAACACATAGAGAGAATAACACATAGAGAGAATAACACAGATATAATAACACACAGAGAGAATAACACACAGAGAGAATAACACAGAGAAGATAGAGAGCATTACACACAGAGAGAATAACACATAGAGAGAATAACACATAGAGAGAATAACACATAGAGAGAATAACACATAGAGAGGTTAACACATAGAGAGAATAACACATAGAGAGAATAACACATAGAGAGAATAACACATAGAGAGAATAACATATAGAGAGAATAACACATAGAGAGGATAGAGAGAATAACACATAGAGGGAATAACACATAGAGAGGATAACACAGAGAGGATAGAGAGAATAACACATAGAGAGAATAACACATAGAGAGAATAACACATAGAGATGACAGAGAGAATAACACATAGAGAGAATAACACATAGAGAGAATAACACAGATAGAATAACACACAGAAAGAATAACACACAGAGAGAATAACACAGAGATGATAGAGAGCATAACACATAGAGGGAATAACACATAGAGCGAATAACACATAGAGAGAATAACACAGATAGAATAACACATAGAGAGAATAACACACAGAGAGAAAAACACAGAGATGATAGAGAGAATAACACATAGAGAGAACAACACATAGAGAGAATAACACACAGAGAGAATAACACATAGAGAGAACAACACATAGAGAGAATAACACATAGAGAGAATAACACATAGAGAGAACAACACATAGAGAGAATAACACATAGAGAATAACCCATAGAGAGAACAACACATAGAGAGAATAACACAGAGAGAGGACAACACATAGAGAGAATAACACATAGAGAGGATAACACATAGAGATGATAGAGAGAATAACACATAGAGAGAATAACACATAGAGAGAATAACATATAGAGCGAATAACACATAGAGAGGATAGAGAGAATAACACATAGAGGGAATAATACATAGAGAGAATAACACATAGAGGGAATAATACATAGAGAGAATAACACATAGAGAGGATAGAGAGAATAACACAGAGAGAATAACACATAGAGATAATAACATATAGAGAGAATAACACATAGAGAGAATAACATATAGAGAGAATAACACAGATAGGATAGAGAGAATAACACATAGAAGGAATAACACATAGAGAGGATAACACATAGAGAGGATAGAGAGAATAACACATAGAGAGAATAACACATAGAGAGAATAACACATAGAGATGACAGAGAGAATAACACATAGAGAGAATAACACATAGAGAGAATAACACAGATAGAATAACACACAGAGAGAATAACACAGAGATGATAGAGAGCATTACACATAGAAAAACATAGAAAAAACATTTGGAGAGAATAACACATAGAGAGGATAGAGAGAATAACTCATAGAGATAATAACACATAGAGAGAATAACACAGAGAGGTTAACACATGGAGAGAATAACACATAGAGAGAATAACACATAGACAGAATAACACATAGAGAGAATAACATATAGAGCGAATAACACATAGAGAGGATAGAGAGAATAACACATAGAGGGAATAACACATAGAGAGGATAACACATAGAGAGGATAGAGAGAATAACACATAGAGAGAATAACACATAGAGAGAATAACACATAGAGAGAATAACATATAGAGAGAATAACACATAGAGAGAATAACATATAGAGAGAATAACACATAGAGAGGATAGAGAGAATAACACATTGAAGGAATAACAAATAGAGAGGATAACACATAGAGAGGATAGAGAGAATAACACATAGAGAGAATAACACATAGAGAGAATAACACATAGAGATGACAGAGAGAATAACACATAGATAGAATAACACACAGAGAGAATAACACACAGAGAGAATAACACAGATATGATAGAGAGCATTACACATAGAGAGAATAACACATAGAGAGAATAACACATAGAGAAAATAACACATAGAGAGAATAACACATAGAGAGGATAGAGAGAATAACACATAGAGAGAATAACACTTAGAGAGGATAACACATAGAGAGAATAAGACATAGAGAGAATAACACATAGAGAGAATAACATATAGAGAGAATAACACATAGAGAGGATACAGAAAATAACACAGAGAGGAAAGAGATCATAACACATAGAGAGGATAGAGAGAATAACACATAGAGAGGATAGAGAGAATAACACATAGTGAGAATAACACATAGAGAGGATAACACATAGAGAGAATAACACATAGTGAGAATAACACATAGAGAGAATAACACAGAGAGAACAACACATAGAGAGAATAATACATAGAGAGAAAAACATGTAGAGAGAATAACACATAGAGAGGATAACACATAGAGAGGATAACACATAGAGATGATAGAGAGAATAACACATAGAGAGAATAACACATAGAGAGGTTAACACATAGAGAGAATAACACATAGAGAGAATAACACATAGAGAGAATAACACATAGAGAGAATAACATATAGAGAGAATAACACATAGAGAGGATAGAGAGAATAACACATAGAGGGAATAACACATAGACAGGATAACACATAGAGAGGATAGAGAGAATAACACATAGAGAGAATAACACATAGAGAGAATAACACATAGAGATGACAGAAAGAATAACACATAGAGAGAATAACACATAGAGAGAATAACACAGATATAATAACACACAGAGAGAATAACACACAGAGAGAATAACACAGAGAAGATAGAGAGCATTACACATAGAGAGAATAACACATAGAGAGAATAACACATAGAGAGAATAACACATAGAGAGGTTAACACATAGAGAGTATAACACATAGAGAGAATAACACATAGAGAGAATAACACATAGAGAGAATAACATATAGAGAGAATAACACATAGAGAGGATAGAGAGAATAACACATAGAGGGAATAACACATAGAGAGGATAACACATAGAGAGGATAGAGAGAATAACACATAGAGAGAATAACACATAGAGAGAATAACACATAGAGATGACAGAGAGAATAACACATAGAGAGAATAACACATAGAGAGAATAACACAGATAGAATAACACACAGAGAGAATAACACAGAGATGATAGAGAGCATTACACATAGAAAAACATAGAAAAAACATTTGGAGAGAATAACACATAGAGAGGATAGAGAGAATAACACATAGAGATAATAACACATAGAGAGAATAACACAGAGAGGTTAACACATGGAGAGAATAACACATAGAGAGAATAACACATAGAGAGAATAACACATAGAGAGAATAACATATAGAGCGAATAACACATAGAGAGGATAGAGAGAATAACACATAGAGGGAATAACACATAGAGAGGATAACACATAGAGAGGATAGAGAGAATAACACATAGAGAGAATAACACATAGAGAGAATAACACATAGAGAGAATAACATATAGAGAGAATAACACATAGAGAGAATAACATATAGAGAGAATAACACATATAGAGGATAGAGAGAATAACACATTGAAGGAATAACAAATAGAGAGGATAACACATAGAGAGGATAGAGAGAATAACACATAGAGAGAATAACACATAGAGAGAATAACACATAGAGATGACAGAGAGAATAACACATAGAGAGAATAACACATAGAGAGAATAACACAGATAGAATAACACACAGAGAGAATAACACACAGCGAGAATAACACAGATATGATAGAGAGCATTACACATAGAGAGAATAACACATAGAGAGAATAACACATAGAGAAAATAACACATAGAGAGAATAACACATAGAGAGGATAGAGAGAATAACACATAGAGAGAATAACACTTAGAGAGGATAACACATAGAGAGAATAACACATAGAGAGAATAACACATAGAGAGAATAACATATAGAGAGAATAACACAGAGAGGATACAGAAAATAACACAGAGAGGAAAGAGATCATAACACATAGAGAGGATAGAGAGAATAACACATAGAGAGGATAGAGAGAATAACACATAGTGAGAATAACACATAGAGAGGATAACACATAGAGAGAATAACACATAGTGAGAATAACACATAGAGAGAATAACACAGAGAGAACAACACATAGAGAGAATAACACATAGAGAGAAAAACATTTAGAGAGAATAACACATAGAGAGGATAACACATAGAGAGGATAACACATAGAGATGATAGAGAGAATAACACATAGTGAGAATAACACATAGAGAGGTTAACACATAGAGAGAATAACACATAGAGAGAATAACACATAGAGAGAATAACACATAGAGAGAATAACATATAGAGAGAATAACACATAGAGAGGATAGAGAGAATAACACATAGAGGGAATAACACATAGAGAGGATAACACATAGAGAGGATAGAGAGAATAACACATAGAGAGAATAACACATAGAGAGAATAACACATAGAGATGACAGAGAGAATAACACATAGAGAGAATAACACATAGAGAGAATAACACAGATATAATAACACACAGAGAGAATAACACACAGAGAGAATAACACAGAGAAGATAGAGAGCATTACACACAGAGAGAATAACACATAGAGAGAATAACACATAGAGAGAATAACACATAGAGAGAATAACACATAGAGAGGTTAACACATAGAGAGAATAACACATAGAGAGAATAACACATAGAGAGAATAACACATAGAGAGAATAACATATAGAGAGAATAACACATAGAGAGGATAGAGAGAATAACACATAGAGGGAATAACACATAGAGAGGATAACACAGAGAGGATAGAGAGAATAACACATAGAGAGAATAACACATAGAGAGAATAACACATAGAGATGACAGAGAGAATAACACATAGAGAGAATAACACATAGAGAGAATAACACAGATAGAATAACACACAGAAAGAATAACACACAGAGAGAATAACACAGAGATGATAGAGAGCATAACACATAGAGGGAATAACACATAGAGCGAATAACACATAGAGAGAATAACACAGATAGAATAACACATAGAGAGAATAACACACAGAGAGAAAAACACAGAGATGATAGAGAGAATAACACATAGAGAGAACAACACATAGAGAGAATAACACACAGAGAGAATAACACATAGAGAGAACAACACATAGAGAGAATAACACATAGAGAGAATAACACATAGAGAGAACAACACATAGAGAGAATAACACATAGAGAATAACCCATAGAGAGAACAACACATAGAGAGAATAACACAGAGAGAGGACAACACATAGAGAGAATAACACATAGAGAGGATAACACATAGAGATGATAGAGAGAATAACACATAGAGAGAATAACACATAGAGAGAATAACATATAGAGCGAATAACACATAGAGAGGATAGAGAGAATAACACATAGAGGGAATAATACATAGAGAGAATAACACATAGAGGGAATAATACATAGAGAGAATAACACATAGAGAGGATAGAGAGAATAACACAGAGAGAATAACACATAGAGATAATAACATATAGAGAGAATAACACATAGAGAGAATAACATATAGAGAGAATAACACAGATAGGATAGAGAGAATAACACATAGAAGGAATAACACATAGAGAGGATAACACATAGAGAGGATAGAGAGAATAACACATAGAGAGAATAACACATAGAGAGAATAACACATAGAGATGACAGAGAGAATAACACATAGAGAGAATAACACATAGAGAGAATAACACAGATAGAATAACACACAGAGAGAATAACACAGAGATGATAGAGAGCATTACACATAGAAAAACATAGAAAAAACATTTGGAGAGAATAACACATAGAGAGGATAGAGAGAATAACTCATAGAGATAATAACACATAGAGAGAATAACACAGAGAGGTTAACACATGGAGAGAATAACACATAGAGAGAATAACACATAGACAGAATAACACATAGAGAGAATAACATATAGAGCGAATAACACATAGAGAGGATAGAGAGAATAACACATAGAGGGAATAACACATAGAGAGGATAACACATAGAGAGGATAGAGAGAATAACACATAGAGAGAATAACACATAGAGAGAATAACACATAGAGAGAATAACATATAGAGAGAATAACACATAGAGAGAATAACATATAGAGAGAATAACACATAGAGAGGATAGAGAGAATAACACATTGAAGGAATAACAAATAGAGAGGATAACACATAGAGAGGATAGAGAGAATAACACATAGAGAGAATAACACATAGAGAGAATAACACATAGAGATGACAGAGAGAATAACACATAGATAGAATAACACACAGAGAGAATAACACACAGAGAGAATAACACAGATATGATAGAGAGCATTACACATAGAGAGAATAACACATAGAGAGAATAACACATAGAGAAAATAACACATAGAGAGAATAACACATAGAGAGGATAGAGAGAATAACACATAGAGAGAATAACACTTAGAGAGGATAACACATAGAGAGAATAAGACATAGAGAGAATAACACATAGAGAGAATAACATATAGAGAGAATAACACATAGAGAGGATACAGAAAATAACACAGAGAGGAAAGAGATCATAACACATAGAGAGGATAGAGAGAATAACACATAGAGAGGATAGAGAGAATAACACATAGTGAGAATAACACATAGAGAGGATAACACATAGAGAGAATAACACATAGTGAGAATAACACATAGAGAGAATAACACAGAGAGAACAACACATAGAGAGAATAATACATAGAGAGAAAAACATGTAGAGAGAATAACACATAGAGAGGATAACACATAGAGAGGATAACACATAGAGATGATAGAGAGAATAACACATAGAGAGAATAACACATAGAGAGGTTAACACATAGAGAGAATAACACATAGAGAGAATAACACATAGAGAGAATAACACATAGAGAGAATAACATATAGAGAGAATAACACATAGAGAGGATAGAGAGAATAACACATAGAGGGAATAACACATAGACAGGATAACACATAGAGAGGATAGAGAGAATAACACATAGAGAGAATAACACATAGAGAGAATAACACATAGAGATGACAGAAAGAATAACACATAGAGAGAATAACACATAGAGAGAATAACACAGATATAATAACACACAGAGAGAATAACACACAGAGAGAATAACACAGAGAAGATAGAGAGCATTACACATAGAGAGAATAACACATAGAGAGAATAACACATAGAGAGAATAACACATAGAGAGGTTAACACATAGAGAGTATAACACATAGAGAGAATAACACATAGAGAGAATAACACATAGAGAGAATAACATATAGAGAGAATAACACATAGAGAGGATAGAGAGAATAACACATAGAGGGAATAACACATAGAGAGGATAACACATAGAGAGGATAGAGAGAATAACACATAGAGAGAATAACACATAGAGAGAATAACACATAGAGATGACAGAGAGAATAACACATAGAGAGAATAACACATAGAGAGAATAACACAGATAGAATAACACACAGAGAGAATAACACAGAGATGATAGAGAGCATTACACATAGAAAAACATAGAAAAAACATTTGGAGAGAATAACACATAGAGAGGATAGAGAGAATAACACATAGAGATAATAACACATAGAGAGAATAACACAGAGATGTTAACACATGGAGAGAATAACACATAGAGAGAATAACACATAGAGAGAATAACACATAGAGAGAATAACATATAGAGCGAATAACACATAGAGAGGATAGAGAGAATAACACATAGAGGGAATAACACATAGAGAGGATAACACATAGAGAGGATAGAGAGAATAACACATAGAGAGAATAACACATAGAGAGAATAACACATAGAGAGAATAACATATAGAGAGAATAACACATAGAGAGAATAACATATAGAGAGAATAACACATATAGAGGATAGAGAGAATAACACATTGAAGGAATAACAAATAGAGAGGATAACACATAGAGAGGATAGAGAGAATAACACATAGAGAGAATAACACATAGAGAGAATAACACATAGAGATGACAGAGAGAATAACACATAGAGAGAATAACACATAGAGAGAATAACACAGATAGAATAACACACAGAGAGAATAACACACAGAGAGAATAACACAGATATGATAGAGAGCATTACACATAGAGAGAATAACACATAGAGAGAATAACACATAGAGAAAATAACACATAGAGAGAATAACACATAGAGAGGATAGAGAGAATAACACATAGAGAGAATAACACTTAGAGAGGATAACACATAGAGAGAATAACACATAGAGAGAATAACACATAGAGAGAATAACATATAGAGAGAATAACACAGAGAGGATACAGAAAATAACACAGAGAGGAAAGAGATCATAACACATAGAGAGGATAGAGAGAATAACACATAGAGAGGATAGAGAGAATAACACATAGTGAGAATAACACATAGAGAGGATAACACATAGAGAGAATAACACATAGTGAGAATAACACATAGAGAGAATAACACAGAGAGAACAACACATAGAGAGAATAACACATAGAGAGAAAAACATGTAGAGAGAATAACACATAGAGAGGATAACACATAGAGAGGATAACACATAGAGATGATAGAGAGAATAACACATAGAGAGAATAACACATAGAGAGGTTAACACATAGAGAGAATAACACATAGAGAGAATAACACATAGAGAGAATAACACATAGAGAGAATAACATATAGAGAGAATAACACATAGAGAGGATAGAGAGAATAACACATAGAGGGAATAACACATAGAGAGGATAACACATAGAGAGGATAGAGAGAATAACACATAGAGAGAATAACACATAGAGAGAATAACACATAGAGATGACAGAGAGAATAACACATAGAGAGAATAACACATAGAGAGAATAACACAGATATAATAACACACAGAGAGAATAACACACAGAGAGAATAACACAGAGAAGATAGAGAGCATTACACACAGAGAGAATAACACATAGAGAGAATAACACATAGAGAGAATAACACATAGAGAGAATAACACATAGAGAGGTTAACACATAGAGAGAATAACACATAGAGAGAATAACACATAGAGAGAATAACACATAGAGAGAATAACATATAGAGAGAATAACACATAGAGAGGATAGAGAGAATAACACATAGAGGGAATAACACATAGAGAGGATAACACAGAGAGGATAGAGAGAATAACACATAGAGAGAATAACACATAGAGAGAATAACACATAGAGAGAATAACACAGATAGAATAACACACAGAAAGAATAACACACAGAGAGAATAACACAGAGATGATAGAGAGCATAACACATAGAGGGAATAACACATAGAGCGAATAACACATAGAGAGAATAACACAGATAGAATAACACATAGAGAGAATAACACACAGAGAGAAAAACACAGAGATGATAGAGAGAATAACACATAGAGAGAACAACACATAGAGAGAATAACACACAGAGAGAATAACACATAGAGAGAACAACACATAGAGAGAATAACACATAGAGAGAATAACACATAGAGAGAACAACACATAGAGAGAATAACACATAGAGAATAACCCATAGAGAGAACAACACATAGAGAGAATAACACAGAGAGAGGACAACACATAGAGAGAATAACACATAGAGAGGATAACACATAGAGATGATAGAGAGAATAACACATAGAGAGAATAACACATAGAGAGAATAACACATAGAGAGAATAACATATAGAGAGAATAACACATAGAGAGGATAGAGAGAATAACACATAGAGGGAATAACACATAGAGAGAATAACACATAGAGAGAATAACATATAGAGAGAATAACACATAGAGAGGATACAGAAAATAACACAGAGAGGAAAGAGATAATAACACATAGAGAGGATAGAGAGAATAACACATAGAGAGGATAGAGAGAATAACACATAGTGAGAATAACACATAGAGAGGATAACACATAGAGAGAATAACACATAGTGAGAATAACACATAGAGAGAATAACACAGAGAGAACAACACATAGAGAGAATAACACATAGAGAGAAAAACATGTAGAGAGAATAACACATAGAGAGGATAACACATAGAGAGGATAACACATAGAGATGATAGAGAGAATAACACATAGAGAGAATAACACATAGAGAGGTTAACACATAGAGAGAATAACACATAGAGAGAATAACACATAGAGAGAATAACATATAGAGAGAATAACACATAGAGAGGATAGAGAGAATAACACATAGAGGGAATAACACATAGAGAGGATAACACATAGAGAGGATAGAGAGAATAACACATAGAGAGAATAACACATAGAGAGAATAACACATAGAGATGACAGAGAGAATAACACATAGAGAGAATAACACATAGAGAGAATAACACAGATAGAATAACACACAGAAAGAATAACACACAGAGAGAATAACACAGAGATGATAGAGAGCATAACACATAGAGGGAATAACACATAGAGCGAATAACACATAGAGAGAATAACACAGATAGAATAACACATAGAGAGAATAACACACAGAGAGAAAAACACAGAGATGATAGAGAGAATAACACATAGAGAGAACAACACATAGAGAGAATAACACACAGAGAGAATAACACATAGAGAGAACAACACATAGAGAGAATAACACATAGAGAGAATAACACATAGAGAGAACAACACATAGAGAGAATAACACATAGAGAATAACCCATAGAGAGAACAACACATAGAGAGAATAACACAGAGAGAGGACAACACATAGAGAGAATAACACATAGAGAGGATAACACATAGAGATGATAGAGAGAATAACACATAGAGAGAATAACACATAGAGAGAATAACACATAGAGAGAATAACATATAGAGAGAATAACACATAGAGAGGATAGAGAGAATAACACATAGAGGGAATAACACATAGAGAGAATAACACATAGAGAGAATAACATATAGAGAGAATAACACATAGAGAGGATACAGAAAATAACACAGAGAGGAAAGAGATAATAACACATAGAGAGGATAGAGAGAATAACACATAGTGAGAATAACACATAGAGAGGATAACACATAGAGAGAATAACACATAGTGAGAATAACACATAGAGAGAATAACACAGAGAGAACAACACATAGAGAGAATAACACATAGAGAGAAAAACATGTAGAGAGAATAACACATAGAGAGGATAACACATAGAGAGGATAACACATAGAGATGATAGAGAGAATAACACATAGAGAGAATAACACATAGAGAGGTTAACACATAGAGAGAATAACACATAGAGAGAATAACACATAGAGAGAATAACACATAGAGAGAATAACATATAGAGAGAATAACACATAGAGAGGATAGAGAGAATAACACATAGAGGGAATAACACATAGAGAGGATAACACATAGAGAGGATAGAGAGAATAACACATAGAGAGAATAACACATAGAGAGAATAACACATAGAGATGACAGAGAGAATAACACATAGAGAGAATAACACATAGAGAGAATAACACAGATATAATAACACACATAGAGAATAACACACAGAGAGAATAACACAGAGAAGATAGAGAGCATTACACACAGAGAGAATAACACATAGAGAGAAAAACACATAGAGAGAATAACACATAGAGAGAATAACACATAGAGAGGTTAACACATAGAGAGAATAACACATAGAGAGAATAACACATAGAGAGAATAACACATAGAGAGAATAACACATAGAGAGGATAACACATAGAGATGATAGAGAGAATAACACATAGAGAGAATAACACATAGAGAGAATAACACATAGAGAGAATAACATATAGAGAGAATAACACATAGAGAGGATAGAGAGAATAACACATAGAGGGAATAACACATAGAGAGAATAACACATAGAGAGAATAACATATAGAGAGAATAACACATAGAGAGGATACAGAAAATAACACAGAGAGGAAAGAGATAATAACACATAGAGAGGATAGAGAGAATAACACATAGAGAGGATAGAGAGAATAACACATAGTGAGAATAACACATAGAGAGGATAAAACATAGAGAGAATAACACATAGTGAGAATAACACATAGAGAGAATAACACAGAGAGAACAACACATAGAGAGAATAACACATAGAGAGAAAAACATGTAGAGAGAATAACACATAGAGAGGATAACACATAGAGAGGATAACACATAGAGATGATAGAGAGAATAACACATAGAGAGAATAACACATAGAGAGGTTAACACATAGAGAGAATAACACATAGAGAGAATAACACATAGAGAGAATAACATATAGAGAGAATAACACATAGAGAGGATAGAGAGAATAACACATAGAGGGAATAACACATAGAGAGGATAACACATAGAGAGGATAGAGAGAATAACACATAGAGAGAATAACACATAGAGAGAATAACACATAGAGATGACAGAGAGAATAACACATAGAGAGAATAACACATAGAGAGAATAACACAGATAGAATAACACACAGAAAGAATAACACACAGAGAGAATAACACAGAGATGATAGAGAGCATAACACATAGAGGGAATAACACATAGAGCGAATAACACATAGAGAGAATAACACAGATAGAATAACACATAGAGAGAATAACACACAGAGAGAAAAACACAGAGATGATAGAGAGAATAACACATAGAGAGAACAACACATAGAGAGAATAACACACAGAGAGAATAACACATAGAGAGAACAACACATAGAGAGAATAACACATAGAGAGAATAACACATAGAGAGAACAACACATAGAGAGAATAACACATAGAGAATAACCCATAGAGAGAACAACACATAGAGAGAATAACACAGAGAGAGGACAACACATAGAGAGAATAACACATAGAGAGGATAACACATAGAGATGATAGAGAGAATAACACATAGAGAGAATAACACATAGAGAGAATAACACATAGAGAGAATAACATATAGAGAGAATAACACATAGAGAGGATAGAGAGAATAACACATAGAGGGAATAACACATAGAGAGAATAACACATAGAGAGAATAACATATAGAGAGAATAACACATAGAGAGGATACAGAAAATAACACAGAGAGGAAAGAGATAATAACACATAGAGAGGATAGAGAGAATAACACATAGTGAGAATAACACATAGAGAGGATAACACATAGAGAGAATAACACATAGTGAGAATAACACATATAGAGAATAACACAGAGAGAACAACACATAGAGAGAATAACACATAGAGAGAAAAACATGTAGAGAGAATAACACATAGAGAGGATAACACATAGAGAGGATAACACATAGAGATGATAGAGAGAATAACACATAGAGAGAATAACACATAGAGAGAATAACATATAGAGAGAATAACACATAGAGAGGATAGAGAGAATAACACATAGAGGGAATAACACATAGAGAGGATAACACATAGAGAGGATAGAGAGAATAACACATAGAGAGAATAACACATAGAGAGAATAACACATAGAGATGACAGAGAGAATAACACATAGAGAGAATAACACATAGAGAGAATAACACAGATATAATAACACACAGAGAGAATAACACACAGAGAGAATAACACAGAGAAGATAGAGAGCATTACACACAGAGAGAATAACACATAGAGAGAATAACACATAGAGAGAATAACACATAGAGAGAATAACACATAGAGAGGTTAACACATAGAGAGAATAACACATAGAGAGAATAACACATAGAGAGAATAACACATAGAGAGAATAACATATAGAGAGAATAACACATAGAGAGGATAGAGAGAATAACACATAGAGGGAATAACACATAGAGAGGATAACACAGAGAGGATAGAGAGAATAACACATAGAGAGAATAACACATAGAGAGAATAACACATAGAGATGACAGAGAGAATAACACATAGAGAGAATAACACATAGAGAGAATAACACAGATAGAATAACACACAGAAAGAATAACACACAGAGAGAATAACACAGAGATGATAGAGAGCATAACACATAGAGGGAATAACACATAGAGCGAATAACACATAGAGAGAATAACACAGATAGAATAACACATAGAGAGAATAACACACAGAGAGAAAAACACAGAGATGATAGAGAGAATAACACATAGAGAGAACAACACATAGAGAGAATAACACACAGAGAGAATAACACATAGAGAGAACAACACATAGAGAGAATAACACATAGAGAGAATAACACATAGAGAGAACAACACATAGAGAGAATAACACATAGAGAATAACCCATAGAGAGAACAACACATAGAGAGAATAACACAGAGAGAGGACAACACATAGAGAGAATAACACATAGAGAGGATAACACATAGAGATGATAGAGAGAATAACACATAGAGAGAATAACACATAGAGAGAATAACATATAGAGCGAATAACACATAGAGAGGATAGAGAGAATAACACATAGAGGGAATAATACATAGAGAGAATAACACATAGAGAGGATAGAGAGAATAACACAGAGAGAATAACACATAGAGATAATAACATATAGAGAGAATAACACATAGAGAGAATAACATATAGAGAGAATAACACAGATAGGATAGAGAGAATAACACATAGAAGGAATAACACATAGAGAGGATAACACATAGAGAGGATAGAGAGAATAACACATAGAGAGAATAACACATAGAGATGACAGAGAGAATAACACATAGAGAGAATAACACATAGAGAGAATAACACAGATAGAATAACACACAGAGAGAATAACACAGAGATGATAGAGAGCATTACACATAGAAAAACATAGAAAAAACATTTGGAGAGAATAACACATAGAGAGGATAGAGAGAATAACTCATAGAGATAATAACACATAGAGAGAATAACACAGAGAGGTTAACACATGGAGAGAATAACACATAGAGAGAATAACACATAGAGAGAATAACACATAGAGAGAATAACATATAGAGCGAATAACACATAGAGAGGATAGAGAGAATAACACATAGAGGGAATAACACATAGAGAGGATAACACATAGAGAGGATAGAGAGAATAACACATAGAGAGAATAACACATAGAGAGAATAACACATAGAGAGAATAACATATAGAGAGAATAACACATAGAGAGAATAACATATAGAGAGAATAACACATAGAGAGGATAGAGAGAATAACACATTGAAGGAATAACAAATAGAGAGGATAACACATAGAGAGGATAGAGAGAATAACACATAGAGAGAATAACACATAGAGAGAATAACACATAGAGATGACAGAGAGAATAACACATAGATAGAATAACACACAGAGAGAATAACACACAGAGAGAATAACACAGATATGATAGAGAGCATTACACATAGAGAGAATAACACATAGAGAGAATAACACATAGAGAAAATAACACATAGAGAGAATAACACATAGAGAGGATAGAGAGAATAACACATAGAGAGAATAACACTTAGAGAGGATAACACATAGAGAGAATAAGACATAGAGAGAATAACACATAGAGAGAATAACATATAGAGAGAATAACACATAGAGAGGATAGAGAGAATAACACATAGAGAGGATAGAGAGAATAACACATAGTGAGAATAACACATAGAGAGGATAACACATAGAGAGAATAACACATAGTGAGAATAACACATAGAGAGAATAACACAGAGAGAACAACACATAGAGAGAATAATACATAGAGAGAAAAACATGTAGAGAGAATAACACATAGAGAGGATAACACATAGAGAGGATAACACATAGAGATGATAGAGAGAATAACACATAGAGAGAATAACACATAGAGAGGTTAACACATAGAGAGAATAACACATAGAGAGAATAACACATAGAGAGAATAACACATAGAGAGAATAACATATAGAGAGAATAACACATAGAGAGGATAGAGAGAATAACACATAGAGGGAATAACACATAGAGAGGATAACACATAGAGAGGATAGAGAGAATAACACATAGAGAGAATAACACATAGAGAGAATAACACATAGAGATGACAGAAAGAATAACACATAGAGAGAATAACACATAGAGAGAATAACACAGATATAATAACACACAGAGAGAATAACACACAGAGAGAATAACACAGAGAAGATAGAGAGCATTACACATAGAGAGAATAACACATAGAGAGAATAACACATAGAGAGAATAACACATAGAGAGGTTAACACATAGAGAGTATAACACATAGAGAGAATAACACATAGAGAGAATAACACATAGAGAGAATAACATATAGAGAGAATAACACATAGAGAGGATAGAGAGAATAACACATAGAGGGAATAACACATAGAGAGGATAACACATAGAGAGGATAGAGAGAATAACACATAGAGAGAATAACACATAGAGAGAATAACACATAGAGATGACAGAGAGAATAACACATAGAGAGAATAACACATAGAGAGAATAACACAGATAGAATAACACACAGAAAGAATAACACACAGAGAGAATAACACAGAGATGATAGAGAGCATTACACATAGAGGGAATAACACATAGAGCGAATAACACATAGAGAGAATAACACAGATAGAATAACACATAGAGAGAATAACACACAGAGAGAAAAACACAGAGATGATAGAGAGAATAACACATAGAGAGAACAACACATAGAGAGAATAACACACAGAGAGAATAACACATAGAGAGAACAACACATAGAGAGAATAACACATAGAGAGAATAACACATAGAGAGAACAACACATAGAGAGAATAACACATAGAGAATAACCCATAGAGAGAACAACACATAGAGAGAATAACACAGAGAGAACAACACATAGAGATAATTACACATCGAGAGAATAACACATAGAGATGATAGAGAGAATAAGAGGATAGGAGGGAAATTATAAGAAACCATTTTCAAGAATAGCCTTCCTCCCTCACTCCCTCTCTAAGTCGTGGTGCTTTATTGTAGGAGCCAGCCACCCCTACATCCCAAACGGTACCCTATTCCTTATATAGTGCACTACATTTGACAAGTCAAAAGTAGTGCACTATAAAGGGAAAAGTGTGCCAATTGGGACATATTCTCACTGTTGATACAGACGCTGATGCAAAACTCATTATTCTGCTCAATTCAACCATTATTCAACTCTCCGAAGACGATAAGTGTTAAAAGACAACCACGTAGAAATAGAGTGAAAAGAGGCTGAGACTGTTGTCGCGGAGGGAAATGTGCTGCTCCTTGCTGTTTTTCTTCCATCACACAATAAGCCACATCTCAGCCTGAATTGAAACAGGATTCACTTAGAAGGCAGAAGTGGAATATTCTGGAAGGATGCCTTTCTTCTGAACCTACAGATGGATGTTCAGGAATGAATGGAACACCCTGGAATCATCCAACGGAATATTGGAATACTTTGTTCCAACTGCGTGTTGTTATGTGCTACATATGTAAAATCCCCATGGAACTTAAAGTGGTGTAAATTCCACCCCCCCCCCCCCCCCCCCCCAAAAAAAAAAAACATGTTTAGCAAAGCGTTTAGATTCTTATACACATACATACGCACTTGCAAGAATGCCTGTGCAGTCACAAACACACCCTGCTGTAAGTGTCCTTGTGATCTCGTGTCCCCCTTAACACCACTTCTCATCTCACACTGTATTGAGTGCACTCTCTCTCTCTCTCCCTCTCTCTCTAGCTCTGCTCCCTTCTTCCCCCTCTCCCTCCCTCTCCCTCTCCCTCTCACACTCTCTCTCCCTCTCTCTCTCTCCCTCCCTCTCCCTCTCCCTCTCACACTCTCTCTCCCTCTCTCTCTCTAGCTCTGCTCCCTTCTTCTCCCTCTCCCTCTCCCTCTCCCTCTCCCCCTCCCTCTCCCTCCCTCTCCCTCCTTCCCTCTCCCTCCTTATGTGTAGAGCAGAGCAGAGAGCCAGGGTGTGGTTGTTAGTCAGGCAGACCTTGAGGTGTCACCCTCACTGTCTGAGGAGATAAATGTCCTGGTAAAGGTGATTATCACCCCTGGGGAGGGGAGGAGGGAGGGAGGGGCCGAGGAAGGGAAGAAGGCTAGGGGTGGTTAATAAGAAGGTAGGTGAGTGAGGAAGAGCAGGGGAGTGGGAGGGGGATGAGGGGAAAAAGAGAGAAGATTTGAGGGAAAGTTGGTGGCGAGGGAGGGGGGGGGGGGGGGGGGGAAACACCCACACAGTCATTTCAAAACAAATCAAATATTATTTATCACATGCTTACTTACAAGTCCTTAACCAACAATGCAGTTAAAAAAATAAGAGTTAAGAACAATATTTGCTATATTTTTTTAAGGTAAGACAATAAACTAACAATAGCGAGGCATTATACAGGCGGTACCGGTACAGAGTCAACGTGCGGGGTCACTGGTTAGTTGCTGTAATTGAGGTAATACAGTGCCTTGCGAAAGTATTCGGCCCCCTTGAACTTTGCGAACTTTTGCCACATTTCAGGCTTCTAACATAAAGATATAAAACTGTATTTTTTTGTGAAGAATCAACAACAAGTGGGACACAATCATGAAGTGGAACGACATTTATTGGATATTTCAAACTTTTTTAACAAATCAAAAACTGAAAAATTGGGCGTGCAAAATTATTCAGCCCCCTTAAGTTAATACTTTGTAGCACCACCTTTTGCTGCGATTACAGCTGTAAGTCGCTTGGGGTATGTCTCTATCAGTTTTGCACATCGAGAGACTGAAATTTTTTCCCATTCCTCCTTGCAAAACAGCTCGAGCTCAGTGAGGTTGGATGGAGAGCATTTGTGAACAGCAGTTTTCAGTTCTTTCCACAGATTCGACAGATTCCACAGATTCGATTGGATTCAGGTCTAGACTTTGACTTGGCCATTCTAACACCTGGATATGTTTATTTTTGAACCATTCCATTGTAGATTTTGCTTTATGTTTTGGATCATTGTCTTGTTGGAAGACAAATCTCCGTCCCAGTCTCAGTCAGGTCTTTTGCAGACTCCATCAGGTTTTCTTCCAGAATGGTCCTGTATTTGGCTCCATCCATCTTCCCATCAATTTTAACCATCTTCCCTGTCCCTGCTGAAGAAAAGCAAGCCCAAACCATGATGCTGCCACCACCATGTTTGACAGTGGGGATGGTGTGTTCAGCTGTGTTGCTTTTACGCCAAACATAACGTTTTGCATTGTTGCCAAAAAAGTTCAATTTTGGTTTCATCTGACCAGAGCACCTTCTTCCATATGTTTGGTGTGTCTCCCAGGTGGCTTGTGACAAACTTTAAACGACACTTTTTATGGATATCTTTAAGAAATGGCTTTCTTCTTGCCACTCTTCCATAAAGGCCAGATTTGTGCAATATACGACTGATTGTTGTCCTATGGACAGAGTCTCCCACCTCAGCTGTAGATCTCTGCAGTTCATCCAGAGTGATCATGGGCCTCTTGGCTGCATCTCTGATCAGTCTTCTCCTTGTATGAGCTGAAAGTTTAGAGGGACGGCCAGGTCTTGGTAGATTTGCAGTGGTCTGATACTCCTTCCATTTCAATATTATCGCTTGCACAGTGCTCCTTGGGATGTTTAAAGCTTGGGAAATCTTTTTGTATCCAAATCCGGCTTTAAACTTCTTCACAACAGTATCTCGGACCTGCCTGGTGTGTTCCTTGTTCTTCATGATGCTCTCTGCGCTTTTAACGGACCTCTGAGACTATCACAGTGCAGGGGCATTTATACGGAGACTTGATTACACACAGGTGGATTGTATTTATCATCATTAGTCCTTTAGGTCAACATTGGATCATTCAGAGATCCTCACTGAACTTCTGGAGAGAGTTTGCTGCACTGAAAGTAAAGGGGCTGAATAATTTTGCACGCCCAATTTTTTAGTTTTTGATTTGTTAAAAAAGTTTGAAATATCCAATAAATGTCGTTCCACTTCATGATTGTGTCCCACTTGTTGTTGATTCTTCACAAAAAAATACAGTTTTATATCTTTATGTTTGAAGCCTGAAATGTGGCAAAAGGTCGCAAAGTTCAAGGGGGCCGAATACTTTCGCAAGGCACTGTATGTACATCTAGGTAGGGGTAAAGTGACTATGCATAGCAACAGCATAAACAAAAGCAAGGGGTTTGAACCATTCTAAGTGGACAGATTGACATTATGTTACAGTATGTAATGTAATGTAACGTGTGCAGTAGTAGCTGTGTGGTTCCTGTCTATGTGTGTAGCATGTTGGAATACTCTTCTCTCACCTCTCTGTCTCCCTGTGTGTGTGTGTGTGTGTGTGTGTGTGTGTGTGTGTGTGTGTGTGTGTGTGTGTGTGTGTGTGTGTGTGTATGTGTGTGTGTGTGTGTGTGTGTGTGTGTGTGTGTGTGTGTGTGTGGAAAGGGGGTGAACCTCTCTCAGTGCAGCAGGACAAAGGGGTGAGGATCTCCCTTCACCTCTGTAACTCACACAGACACACCACGGTGAACGATGTAGTGTGTGTACCTACTGTGTCACTCTAAACAACCACAAGCAGGTGTTTACCCCCGAAGGAGAAGATAAGACGACAGCCAAGACAGCTTTACAGACACACACACACACACACACACACACACACACACACACACACACACACACACACACACCACACTACACCTGACCTTTCCATGAAGTTCAACTTCTATCAGGCGTAGGTAGATGGGAATGTGGTGTTTTACGCTTTACAGGAAAATAGTTCCCTAGACTTCCTTCAAGGACACCGAGATAATATTAATATTGATATCAGGAAGGTAGAAGAGGATTTATTGTATTGTATAGTTTTATGAGCTCTAACCAAATTGTGTTTAAAAATGCTGGTACATTGAGAGTGTGTTATAATATCAGCTTCTTATTGAATGGCTGTGTTGCCAGCAGTTCTTCACAATCAGCGGAACGGCAGAGTGTCTGTAAATGTAGTTTCGTTCAGACACTTTTGTACAGTAAGTTTATTTAAACCAGACAGTCCACACGCCGAGTTGATCTCTCAACTCCAGACATCCGTGTCTCTCTCATGAAATGATAAAACCCACATCCTTGAATCACTTCATACAAGCTCCCTCAGTTCCACCAGGAAAAACTAAGTTGTATTGACAATAAGAGACTAAAGTGATTCGAACGAGCTTTGGAATGTAACTGAGATGACTCACCCAAACCGCATTGTGCATGAGTATGTAAAAGAAGACATGATTAGAGCAATAATACAGATTGCTCCAATATCCAACTAGTACTTCCATTGTCTCCAGCTGATTGTCCCACTGGGCGATGCCTGATCTAAACCTACACGGCTATGGGAGGCTCTAGGAGAGATTTGTCATCGGGGAGAATATTTAGTTGTAGTTCTTTTTTTAATAATATTTATAAGGAAGACTAGCTGTCGCCATTGGCGTCGGCTAATGGGGATCCTCATACAAAAACGGGATCAAATCATCTCTGCACATCTACAACATTAGAGAATACAGTGAGAGCAGTGTGGGCGGTAGAGCCTTGCCAGGGAGAACACACTATACAATACAAAGACACTGGAGAAAGAGAGGGAGAGAGACACTGGAGAAAGAGAGGGAGAGAGACACTGGAGAAAGAGAGGGAGAGAGAGACTAGAGAAAGAGAGGGAGAGAGACACTGGAGAAAGAGAGGGAGAGAGACACTGGAGAAAGAGAGGGAGAGAGACACTGGAGAAAGAGAGGGAGAGAGAGACCAGAGAAAGAGAGGGAGAGAGACACTGGAGAAAGAGAGGGAGAGAGAGACCAGAGAAAGAGAGGGAGAGAGACACTGGAGAAAGAGAGGGAGAGAGAGACCAGAGAAAGAGAGGGAGAGAGACACAGGAGAAAGAGAGGGAGAAAAAGACCAGAGAAAGAGAGGGAGAGAGACACTAGAGAAAGAGAGGGAGAGAGACATTGGAGAAAGGGAGGGAGAGAGACACTAGAGAAAGAGAGGGAGAGAGACACTGGAGAAAGAGAGGGAGAGAGAGGTTGAGAGATAGTGGGGGGGGTGGAGGGAGGCAGAAAGAGGGAGGGAGGCAGGAGACAAAGAGATAGGGATTGAGAGAGAGAGGCAGTGAGAGAAAGATAGCGAAAGACAAAGAAGAGAGGCTGAGAAATAAGGTCGATAGGGGCAAAGAAAGAGTGAGAGGAGAGAGGCAGTCGAAAGAGGATAGTCTCAGTGGGATCCGGGCCCAATGCTGCTCCTCCTCCTCTAACACTCACTTCATTACAGGCCTATTTACCTGATTAACAAGGCCACTTTACCACCAGCACTCTACTCAGCAGGTAGAGCCTAGTGTGTTTGTCAGCAACACAACACCAAGCTTCCCTAAACACCAGCCTCCCTCCCTCAGCCTCTCCTACTCCTTCTCTTCTCGAACCTCTGCTATAAAACTCAGGCCAGTCAACGCTGAAAGACAATTGATTTTACAGCCTCCTGCTTACACCTTAGTACTAACACAATGATGCTGACTGGGTGAGAAGGTAGTTCTGTGGTGGCTTGGCTAGGTGATGAAATACTGTACATTTCCAGACTTTGGTTACATAATATGTTTCATGTCTACACGCTGACATTGATCTATCTATTGAGATGCGTCTGTTGGTTTGATGTTGCTATTACTGTCAGAGGAAGAGGTCCTCAGAGAAACTCCTTTTATGTACCGGAGTTGAATTTTCAGGAGGGAGAATACGAGCTATCTGGAAACCTTTTCATGTAGTAGAATATAATGACTAAAGACGAATGGCACCCCGAGCTTTCTAAACAGAGGCAGACATGATAAAGAGGGAAAAGAGATGAATGATTTTCTTCGTCTTCCTTCTGTGTTTTGTTGCTCGTCTCACTCTCTTACCTCTCTCTATGTCATTTTCCATTATGTCAGAAAATGCCAGTTAGAAAGAATTTCACTTGTGGATGTTATTGAAATGCTTTAACCTTATTGCAACAATAATTTCAATAACTCTTATGTTTGTCAGTGGCAAATAGAGAGAGGATATGGAGTGAGGATATAGAAAGAGGATATAGAGAGAGGATATAGAGAGAGATAATAGAGAGAGGATATAGAGTGAGGATATAGAGAGAGGATATAGAAAGAGGATATAGAGAGAGAAAATAGAGAGAGGATATAGAGAGAGGATATAGAAAGAGGATATAGAGAGAGAAAATAAAGAGGGGATATAGAGAGAGATAATAGAGAGAGGACATAGAGTGACGATATAGATAGAGGATATAGGGAGAGGATATAGATAGAGGATATATAGAGAGAAAATAGAGAGAGAATATAGAGAGGATACAGAGAGATAATATTTTGTGAGGATATAGAGTGAGGATATAGAGAGAGGATATAGAGAGAGATAATAGAGAGAGGATATAGAGTGAGGATATAGAGAGAGGATATAGAGTGAGGATATAGAGAGGGGATATAGAGAGAGGATATAGAAAGAGGATATAGAGAGAGGATATAGAGAGCGATAATAGAGAGAGGATATAGAGTGAGGATATAGAAAGAGGATATAGAGAGAGAAAATAGAGAGAGGATATAGAGTGAGGATATAGAAAGAGGATATAGAGTGAGGATATAGAGAGAGGATATAGAGAGAGATAATAGAGAGAGGATATAGAGTGAGGATATAGAGAGAGGATACAGAGACAGGATATAGAGTGGGGATATAGAGTGAGGATATGGAGAGAGGATATTGAGTGAGGATATAGAGAGAGGAAACAGAGAGAGGATATAGAGTGAGGATATAGAGAGAGGATATAGAGAGAGGATATCAAGAGAGGATGTAGAGTGAGGATATAGAGAGAGGATATTGAGTGAGGATATAGAGAGAGGAAATAGAGAGAGGATATAGAGTGAGGATATAGAAAGAGGATATAGAGAGAGGATATCAAGAGAGGATATAGAGAGAGGATATAGAGAGAGAAAATGAGGGGGGAAGTAGAGAGAGAAATAGAGAGAGGATATAGAGAGAGAAAACAGAGAGAGGATATAGAGAGAGAGAATAGAGAGAGGATATAGAAAGATGATATAGATAGAGGATATAGAGAGAGGATATAGAGAGAGGACATAGAGAGAGGATATAGAGTGAGGATATAGAGAGAGATAGAGAGAGGATATAGAGAGAGGATACAGAGAGAGGATATAGAGAGAGGATATAGAAAGAGGATATAGAGAGAGGATATAGAGAGAGGATTCAGAGAGAGGATATAGAGTGAGGATATAGAGAGAGGATATAGAGAGAGATAATAGAGAGAGGATATAGAGTGAGGATATAGAGAGAGGATATAGAGAGAGATTATAGTGAGAGGATATAGAGTGGAGATATAGAGAGAGGATACAGAGAGGGGATATAGAGTGAGGATATAGAAAGAGGATATAGAGAGAGGACATAGAGAGAGATAATAGAGAGAGGATATAGAGTGAGGATATAGAGAGAGGATATAGAGAGAGGATACAGAGAGAGGATATAGAGAGAGGATATAGAAAGAGGATATAGAGAGAGGATATAGAGAGAGGATTCAGAGAGAGGATATAGAGTGAGGATATAGAGAGAGGATATAGAGAGAGATAATAGAGAGAGGATATAGAGTGAGGATATAGAGAGAGGATATAGAGAGAGATTATAGTGAGAGGATATAGAGTGGAGATATAGAGAGAGGATACAGAGAGAGGATATAGAGTGAGGATATAGAAAGAGGATATAGAGAGAGGACATAGAGAGAGATAATAGAGAGAGGATATAGAGTGAGGATATAGAGAGAGGATATAGAGAGAGATAATAGAGAGAGGATATAGAGTGAGGATATAGAGAGAGATTATAGTGAGAGGATATAGAGTGGAGATATAGAGAGAGGATTCAGAGAGAGGATATAGAGTGAGGATATAGAGAGAGGATATAGAGAGAGATAATAGAGAGAGGATATAGAGTGAGGATATAGAGAGAGGATATAGAGAGAGATAATAGTGAGAGGATATAGAGTGGAGATATAGAGAGAGGATACAGAGAGAGGATATAGAGTGAGGATATAGAAATATGATATAGAGAGAGAAAAGAGAGAGGATATAGAGAGAGGATACAGAGAGAGGATATAGAGTGAGGATATAGAGAGAGGATATAGAGAGAGAAAATGAAAAGAAGATATAGAGTCAGTATATAGTGAGAGGATATAGAGAGAGCATATATAGTGAGGATAAATAGAGGATATAGAGAGAGAAATAGAGAGAGGATATAGAATGAGGATATAGAGAGAGAATACAGAGAGAGAAAATACAGAGAGGATATAGAGAGAGAATATAGAGAGTATATAGAGTGAGAAAATAGAGAGAGGACATAGAGACAGGATTTAGAGACAATATATATAGTGAGGATACAGAGAGAGGATTTAGAATGAGGATATAGAGAGAGGATATATAGAGAGAAAATAGAGACAGGATATAGAGACAGGATATAGAAAGATGATATAGATAGAGGCTATAGAGAGAGGATATAGAGAGAGGACATAGAGAGAGGATATAGAGTGAGGATATAGAGAGAGAAAGAGAGAGGATATAGAGAGAGGATACAAAGAGAGGATATAGAGAGAGGATATAGAAAGAGGATATAGAGAGAGGATATAGAGAGAGGATTCAGAGAGAGGATATAGAGTGAGGATATAGAGAGAGGATATAGAGAGAGATAATAGAGAGAGGATATAGAGTGAGGATATAGAGAGAGGATATAGAGAGAGATTATAGTGAGAGGATATAGAGTGGAGATATAGAGAGAGGATACAGAGAGAGGATATAGAGTGAGGATATAGAAAGAGGATATAGAGTGAGGATATAGAGAGAGGATATAGAGAGAGGACATAGAGAGAGATAATAGAGAGAGGATATAGAGTGAGGATATAGAGAGAGATAATAGAGAGAGGATATAGAGTGAGGATATAGAGAGAGGATATAGAGAGAGATTATAGTGAGAGGATATAGAGTGGAGATATAGAGAGAGGATACAGAGAGAGGATATAGAGAGAGGATATAGAAAGAGGATATAGAGAGAGGATATAGAGAGAGGATTCAGAGAGAGGATATAGAGTGAGGATATAGAGAGAGGATATAGAGAGAGGACATAGAGAGAGATAATAGAGAGAGGATATAGAGTGAGGATATAGAGAGAGATAATAGAGAGAGGATATAGAGTGAGGATATAGAGAAAGGATATAGAGAGAGATTATAGTGAGAGGATATAGAGTGGAGATATAGAGAGAGGATACAGAGAGAGGATATAGAGTGAGGATATAGAAAGAGGATATAGAGAGAGGACATAGAGAGAGATAATAGAGAGAGGATATAGAGTGAGGATATAGAGAGAGATAATAGAGAGAGGATATAGAGTGAGGATATAGAGAGAGGATATAGAGAGAGATTATAGTGAGAGGATATAGAGTGGAGATATAGAGAGAGGATACAGAGAGAGGATATAGAGTGAGGATATAGAAAGAGGATATAGAGAGAGGACATAGAGAAAGATAATAGAGAGAGGATATAGAGTGAGGATATAGAGAGAGGATATAGAGAGAGATAATAGAGAGAGGATATAGAGTGAGGATATAGAGAGAGGATATAGAGAGAGATTATAGTGAGAGGATATAGAGTGGAGATATAGAGAGAGGATACAGAGAGAGGATATAGAGTGAGGATATAGAAAGAGGATATAGAGAGAGGACATAGAGAGAGATAATAGAGAGAGGATATAGAGTGAGGATATAGAGAGAGGATATAGAGAGAGATAATAGAGAGAGGATATAGAGTGAGGATATAGAGAGAGGATATAGAGAGAGATTATAGTGAGAGGATATAGAGTGGAGATATAGAGAGAGGATTCAGAGAGAGGATATAGAGTGAGGATATAGAGAGAGGATATAGAGAGAGATAATAGAGAGAGGATATAGAGTGAGGATATAGAGAGAGGATATAGAGAGAGATAATAGTGAGAGGATATAGAGTGGATATATAGAGAGAGGATACAGAGAGAGGATATAGAGTGAGGATATAGAAAGAGGATATAGAGAGAGAAAATAGAGAGAGGATATAGAGAGAGGATACAGAGAGAGGATATAGAGTGAGGATATAGAGAGAGCATATATAGTGAGGATAAATAGAGGATATAGAGAGAGAAATAGAGAGAGGATATAGAATGAGGATATAGAGAGAGAATACAGAGAGAGAAAATACAGAGAGGATATAGAGAGAGAATATAGAGAGTATATAGAGTGAAAAAATAGAGAGAGGACATAGAGACAGGATTTAGAGACAATAGATATAGTGAGGATACAGAGAGAGGATTTAGAATGAGGATATAGAGAGAGGATATAGAGAGAGAAAATAGAGACAGGATATAGAGACAGGATATAGAAAGATGATATAGATAGAGGATATAGAGAGAGGATATAGAGAGAGGACATAGAGAGAGGATATAGAGTGAGGATATAGAGAGAGATAGAGAGAGGATATAGAGAGAGGATACAGAGAGAGGATATAGAGAGAGGATATAGAAAGAGGATATAGAGAGAGGATATAGAGAGAGGATTCAGAGAGAGGATATAGAGTGAGGATATAGAGAGAGGATATAGAGAGAGATAATAGAGAGAGGATATAGAGTGAGGATATAGAGAGAGGATATAGAGATATTATAGTGAGAGGATATAGAGTGGAGATATAGAGAGAGGATACAGAGAGAGGATATAGAGTGAGGATATAGAAAGAGGATATAGAGAGAGGACATAGAGAGAGATAATAGAGAGAGGATATGGTGTGAGGATATAGAGAGAGGATATAGAGAGAGGATACAGAGAGAGGATATAGAGAGAGGATATAGAAAGAGGATATAGAGAGAGGATATAGAGAGAGGATTCAGAGAGAGGATATAGAGTGAGGATATAGAGAGAGGATATAGAGAGAGATAATAGAGAGAGGATATAGAGTGAGGATATAGAGAGAGGATATAGAGAGAGATTATAGTGAGAGGATATAGAGTGGAGATATAGAGAGAGGATACAGAGAGAGGATATAGAGTGAGGATATAGAAAGAGGATATAGAGAGAGGACATAGAGAGAGATAATAGAGAGAGGATATAGAGTGAGGATATAGAGAGAGGATATAGAGAGAGATAATAGAGAGAGGATATAGAGTGAGGATATAGAGAGAGGATATAGAGAGAGATTATAGTGAGAGGATATAGAGAGGAGATATAGAGAGAGGATTCAGAGAGAGGATATAGAGTGAGGATATAGAGAGAGATAATAGAGAGAGGATATAGAGTGAGGATATAGAGAGAGGATATAGAGAGAGATAATAGTGAGAGGATATAGAGTGGAGATATAGAGAGAGGATACAGAGAGAGGATATAGAGTGAGGATATAGAAATAGGATATAGAGAGAGAAAATAGAGAGAGGATATAGAGAGAGGATACAGAGAGAGGATATAGAGTGAGGATATAGAGAGAGGATATAGAGAGAGAAAATGAAAAGAGGATATAGAGTCAGTATATAGTGAGAGGATATAGAGAGAGCATATATAGTGAGAATAAATAGAGGATATAGAGAGAGAAATAGAGAGAGGATATAGAATGAGGATATAGAGAGAGAATACAGAGAGAGAAAATACAGAGAGGATATAGAGATTGAATATAGAGAGTATATAGAGTGAGAAAATAGAGAGAGGACATAGAGACAGGATTTAGAGACAATATATATAGTGAGGATACAGAGAGAGGATTTAGAATGAGGATATAGAGAGAGGATATATATAGAGAAAATAGAGACAGGATATAGAGACAGGATATAGAAAGATGATATAGATAGAGGCTATAGAGAGAGGATATAGAGAGAGGACATAGAGAGAGGATATAGAGTGAGGATATAGAGAGAGATAGAGAGAGGATATAGAGAGAGGATACAGAGAGAGGATATAGAGAGAGGATATAGAGTGAGGATATAGAGAGAGATAATAGAGAGAGGATCTAGAGTGAGGATATAGAGAGAGGGTATAGAGAGAGAATATAGAAAGAGGATATAGAGAGAGGATATAGAGAGAGGATATAGAGACAGATAATAGAGAGGGAATATAGAGTGAGGATATAGAGAGAGGATATAGAGAGAGGATATGGAAGGAGGATATAGAGAGAGGAAATAGAGAGAGGATATAGAGAGAGGATACAGAGAGGATATAGAGTGAGGAAATAGAGTGAGGATATTGAGAGAGGATATTAAGTGAGGATATAGAGAGAGGAAATAGAGAGAGGATATAGAATGAGGATATAGAGAGAGAAATTATAGAGAGGATTTATAGTGAGGATTTAGAGAGAGGATACATAGAGAGAAAATAGAGAGAGGATATAGAGAGAGAAAAAAGAGAGAGGATATAGAGAGAGAGATTAGAGAGAGGATATAGAGTGAGGAAATAGAGTGAGGATATAGAGAGAGGATACATAGAGAGAAAATAGAGAGAGGATATAGAGAGAGAAAATAGAGAGAGGATATAGAGAGAGAGAATAGAGAGAGGATATAGAGTGAGGATATAGAGAGAGGATATCAAGAGAGGATATAGAGAGAGGATATAGAGGGAGGATATAGAGAGAGGATATAGAAAGAGGATATAGAGAGAGGATATAGAGAGAGATAATAGAGAGAGGATATAGATTGAGGATATAGAGAGAGGATATTGAGTGAGGATATAGAGTGAGGAAATAGAGAGAGGATATTGAGTGAGGATATATAGTGAGGAAATAGAGACAGGATATAGAATGAGGATTTAGAGAGAGAAAATAGAGAGAGGATATAGAGAGAGGATATCAAGAGAGGATATAGATAGAGGATATAGAGAGAGGATATAGAGTGAGGATATAGAGAGAGGATACAGAGAGAGGATATGGAAGGAGGATATAGAGAGAGAAAATAGAGAGAGGATATAGAGAGAGGATACAGAGAGGATATAGAGTGAGGATATAGAGAGAGAATATAGAGAGAGGATATCAAGAGAGGATATAGAGAGAGGATATAGAGAGAGGATATAGAGTGAGGATATAGAGAGAGGATATAGAGACAGGATATAGAGACAATATATATAGTGAGGATGTATAGAGAGGATATAGAGAGAGAATACAGAGAGAGAAATTAGAGAGAGGATACAGAGAGAGGATATAGTGTGAGGATATAGCCTGAGGATATAGAGAGAGGATATAGAGAGAGGATATAGAGAGAGATAATAGAGAGAGGATATAGAGTGAGTATATACTGAGAGGATATAGAGAGAGATAATAGAGAGAGGATATAGAGTGAGGATATAGAGAGAGGGTATAGAGAGAGAATATAGAAAGAGGATATAGAGAGAGGATATAGAGACAGATAATAGAGAGGGGATATAGAATGAGGATATAGAGAGAGGATATAGAGAGATGATATGGAAATAGGATATAGTGTGAGGATATAGCGTGAGGATATAGAGAGAGGATATAGAGAGAGATAATAGAGAGAGGATATAGAGTGAGGATATAGAGTGAGGATATAGAGAGAGGATATAGAGAGAGATAATAGAGAGGATATAGAGAGAGGATATAGAGAGAGATAATAGAGAGAGGATCTAGAGTGAGGATATAGAGAGAGAGAATAGAGAGAGGATATAGAGTGAGGATATAGAGAGAGGATATAGAGAGAGGATATCAAGAGAGGATATAGAGAGAGGATATAGAGAGAGGATATAGAGTGAGGGTATAGAGAGAGGATATAGAGAGAGTATATCAAGAGAGGATATAGAGAGAAGATGTAGATTGAGGATATAGAGATATAGAGAGAGAAAATAGAGAGAGGAAATAGAGTGAGGATATTGAGAGAGGATATTAAGTGAGGATATAGAGAGAGGCAATAGAGAGAGGATATAGAATGAGGATATAGCGAGAGAAATTAGAGAGAGGATTTATAGTGAGGATATAGAGAGAGGATACATAGAGAGAAAATAGAGAGAGGATATAGAGAGAGAAAATAGAGAGAGGATATCAAGAGAGGATATAGAGAGAGGCTATAGAGTGAGGGTATAGAGAGAGGATATAGAGAGAGTATATCAAGAGAGGATATAGAGAGAAGATATAGATTGAGGATATAGAGATATAGAGAGAGAAAATAGAGAGAGGATATAGAGAGAGAAAATAGAGAGAGGATATAGAGACAGAAAATGGAGTGAGGATATAGAGTGGGGATACAGAGAGAGGATATAGAGAGAAATAATAGAGAGAGGATATAGAGAGAGATAATAGAGAGAGGATATAAAGTGAGGATATAGAGAGAGGATACAGAGAGAGGATATAGAGTGAGGATATAGAGAGAGGATATAGAAAGAGGATATAGAGAGAGGATATAGAGAGAGATAATAGAGAGAGGATATAGATTGAGGATATAGAGAGAGGATATTGAGTGAGGATATACAGTGAGGAAATAGAGAGAGGATATTGAGTGAGGATATAGAGTGAGGAAATAGAGAGAGGATATAGAATGAGGATATAGAGAGAGAAAATAGAGAGAGGATATAGAGAGAGAGAATAGAGAGAGGATATAGAGTGAGGATATAGAGAGAGGATATAGAGAGAGGATGTCAAGAGAGGATATAGAGAGAGGATATAGAGAGAGGATATAGAGTGAGGATATAGAGAGAGGATATAGAGAGAGGATATGAAGGAGGATATAGAGAGAGAAAATAGAGAGAGGATATAGAGAGAGGATACAGAGAGGATATATAGAGTGAGGATATAGAGAGAGGATATCAAGAGAGGATATAGAGAGAGGATATAGAGAGAGGATATAGAGTGAGGATATAGAGAGAGGATATGGAGAGAGGATATGGAAGGAGGATATAGAGAGAGAAAATAGAGAGAGGAAATAGAGTGAGGATATTGAGAGAGGATATTAAGTGAGGATATAGAGAGAGGAAATAGAGAGAGAAAATAGAGAGAGGATATAGAGTGAGGATATAGAGAGAGAATATAGAGAGAGAAAATAGAGAGAGGATATAGAGAGAGAGAATAGAGAGAGGATATAGAGTGAAGATATAGAAAGAGGATATAGAGAGAGAAAATAGAGAGAGGACATAGAGTGAGGATATAGAGAGGGGATATAGAGAGAGGATATAGAAAGAGGATATAGAGAGAGGATATAGAGAGAGATAATAGAGAGAGGATATAGAGAGATTATATAGAGTGAGGATATAGAGTGAGGATATAGAGAGAGATAATAGAGAGAGGATATAGAAAGAGGATATAGAGAGAGGATATATAGAGAGAAAATAGAGAGAGGATATAGAGAGAGGATTTAGAAAGAGGATACAGAGAGAGATAATAGAATGAGGATATAGAGTGAGGATGTAGAGGATATATAGAGAGAAAATAGAGAGAGGATATAGAGAGAGGATTTAGAAAGAGGATATAGAGAGAGATAATAGAATGAGGATACAGAGTGAGGATGTAGAGGATATAGAGAGAGAGAATAGAGAGAGGATATAGAAAGAGGATATAGAGAGAGGATATATAGAGAGAAAATAGAGAGAGGATATAGAGAGAGGATATAGAAAGAGGATATAGAGAGAGATAATAGAATGAGGATATAGAGTGAGGATGTAGAGGATATAGAGAGAGAGAATAGAGAGAGGATATAGAGTGAGGATATAGAGAGAGGATATAGAGAATGAGAATAGAGAGAGGATATAGAGTGAGGATATAGAGAGAGAATATAGAGAGAGGATATAGAGAGAGAAAATAGAGAGAGGATTTAGAGTGAGGATATAGAGAGAGAATATAGAGAGAGGATATTGAGTGAGGATATAGAGAGAGATAATAGAGAGAGGATATAGAGAGAGGATATAGAGAGAGATAATAGAGTGAGGATATAGAGAGAGGATATAGAGAGAGGATATAGAAAGAGGATATAGAGAGAGAAAATAAAGAGAGGATATAGAGTGAGGATATGGATAGAGGATATAGAGAGAGATAATAGAATGAGGATATAGAGTGAGGATGTAGAGGATATAGAGAGAGAGAATAGAGAGAGGATATAGAGTGAGGATATAGAGAGAGGATATAGAGAATGAGAATAGAGAGAGGATATAGAGTGAGGATATAGAGAGAGAATATAGAGAGAGGATATAGAGAGAGAAAATAGCGAGAGGATATAGAGTGAGGATATAGAGAGAGATTATAGAGCGAAGATATAGAGAGAGAAAATGGAGAGAGGATATAGAGAGAGAAAATAGAGAGAGGATATAGAGAGAGTGAATAGAGAGAGGATATAGAGAGAGGATATAGAGAGAGGCTATAGAGAGAGGCTATAGAGAGAGGATATAGATTGAGGATATAGAGAGAGATAATAGTGAGAGGATATAGAGTGAGGATATAGAGTGAGGATAAAGAGAGAGGATATAGAGAGAGGATATTGAGTGAGGATATAGAGAGAGATAATAGAGAGAGGATATAGAGAGAGATAATAGAGTGAGGATATAGAGAGAGGATATAGAGAAAGGATATAGAAAGAGGATATAGAGAGAGATAATAGAATGAGGATATAGAGTGAGGATATAGAGGATATAGAGAGAGAGAATAGAGAGAGGATATAGAGTGAGGATATAGAGAGAGAATATAGAGAGAGGATATAGAGAGAGAAAATAGCGAGAGGATATAGAGTGAGGATATAGAGAGAGATTATAGAGCGAAGATATAGAGAGAGAAAATGGAGAAAGGATATAGAGAGAGAAAATAGAGAGAGGATATAGAGAGAGTGAATAGAGAGAGGATATAGAGAGAGGATATAGAGAGAGGCTATAGAGAGAGGCTATAGAGAGAGGATATAGAGTGAGGATATAGAGAGAGATAATAGTGAGAGGATATAGAGTGAGGATATAGAGTGAGGATAAAGAGAGAGGATATAGAGAGAGGATATTGAGTGAGGATATAGAGAGAGATAATAGAGAGAGGATATAGAAAGAGGATATAGAGAGAGAAAATAGAGAGAGGATATAGAGAGAGGATACAGAGAGAGGATATAGAGAGAGGAAATAGAGAGGATATAGAATGAGGATATAGAGAGAGGATATAGAGAGAGGATATCAAGAGAGGATATATTATTGAGAGGATATAGAGATAGGATATAGAGAGAGGATATAGAGTGAGGATATAGAGAGGAAATAGAGAGAGGATATAGTGAGGATATAGAGAGAGAATATAGAGAGAGGATATAGAAAGAGGATATAGAGAGAGAAAATAGAGAGAGGATATAGAGAGAGAAAATAGAGAGAGGATATAGAGTGAGGATATAGAGAGAGAATATAGAGAGAGAAAATAGAGAGAGGATATAGAGAGAGAGAATAGAGAGAGGATATAGAGTGAAGATATAGAAAGAGGATATAGAGAGAGAAAATAGAGAGAGGACATAGAGTGAGGATATTGAGAGGGGATATAGAGAGAGGATATAGAAAGAGGATATAGAGAGAGGATATAGAGAGAGATAATAGAGAGAGGATATAGAGTGAGGATATAGAGTGAGGATATAGAGAGAGATAATAGAGAGAGGATATAGAAAGAGGATATAGAGAGAGGATATATAGAGAGAAAATAAAGAGAGGATATAGAGAGAGGATTTAGAAAGAGGATATAGAGAGAGATAATAGAATGAGGATATAGAGTGAGGATGTAGAGGATATAGAGAGAGAGAATAGAGAGAGGATATAGAAAGAGGATATAGAGAGAGGATATATAGAGAGAAAATAGAGAGAGGATATAGAGAGAGGATATAGAAAGAGGATATAGAGAGAGATAATAGAATGAGGATATAGAGTGAGGATGTAGAGGATATAGAGAGAGAGAATAGAGAGAGGATATAGAGTGAGGATATAGAGAGAGGATATAGAGAATGAGAATAGAGAGAGGATATAGAAAGAGGATATAGAGAGAGGATATAGAGAGAGATAATAGAGAGAGGATATAGAGTGAGGATATAGAGTGAGGATATAGAGAGAGATAATAGAGAGAGGATATAGAAAGAGGATATAGAGAGAGGATATATATAGAGAAAATAGAGAGAGGATATAGAGAGAGGATTTAGAAAGAGGATATAGAGAGAGATAATAGAATGAGGATATAGAGTGAGGATGTAGAGGATATAGAGAGAGAGAATAGAGAGAGGATATAGAAAGAGGATATAGAGAGAGGATATATAGAGAGAAAATAGAGAGAGGATATAGAGAGAGGATATAGAAAGAGGATATAGAGAGAGATAATAGAATGAGGATATAGAGTGAGGATGTAGAGGATATAGAGAGAGAGAATAGAGAGAGGATATAGAGTGAGGATATAGAGAGAGGATATAGAGAATGAGAATAGAGAGAGGATATAGAGTGAGGATATAGAGAGAGAATATAGAGAGAGGATATAGAGAGAGAAAATAGAGAGAGGATATAGAGAGAGGATATAGAGAGAGGATATAGAGTGAGGATATAGAGATAGGATATAGAGAGAGGATACAGAGAGAGGATATAGAGTGAGGATATAGAAAGAGGATATAGAGAGAGAAAATAGAGAGAGGATATAGAGAGAGGATACAGAGAGAGGATATAGAGTGAGGATAAAGAGAGAGGATATAGAGAGAGGATATTGAGTGAGGATATAGAGAGAGATAATAGAGAGAGGATATAGAGAGAGGATATAGAGAGAGATAATAGAGTGAGGATATAGAGAGAGGATATAGAGAGAGGATATAGAAAGAGGATATAGAGAGAGAAAATAAAGAGAGGATATAGAGTGAGGATATAGATAGAGGCTATAGAGAGAGATAATAGAATGAGGATATAGAGTGAGGATGTAGAGGATATAGAGAGAGAGAATAGAGAGAGGATATAGAGTGAGGATACAGAGAGAGGATATAGAGAATGAGAATAGAGAGAGGATATAGAGAATGAGAATAGAGAGAGGATATAGAGTGAGGATATAGAGAGAGAATATAGAGAGAGGATATAGAGAGAGAAAATAGCGAGAGGATATAGAGTGAGGATATAGAGAGAGATTATAGAGCGAAGATATAGAGAGAGAAAATGGAGAGAGGATATAGAGAGAGAAAATAGAGAGAGGATATAGAGAGAGTGAATAGAGAGAGGATATAGAGAGAGGATATAGAGAGAGGCTATAGAGAGAGGCTATAGAGAGAGGATATAGAGTGAGGATATAGAGAGAGATAATAGTGAGAGGATATAGAGTGAGGATATAGAGTGAGGATAAAGAGAGAGGATATAGAGAGAGGATATTGAGTGAGGATATAGAGAGAGATAATAGAGAGAGGATATAGAGAGAGATAATAGAGTGAGGATATAGAGAGGATATAGAGAGAGGATATAGAAAGAGGATATAGATAGAGATAATAGAATGAGGATAAAGAGTGAGGATATAGAGGATATAGAGAGAGAGAATAGAGAGAGGATATAGAGTGAGGATATAGAGAGAGGATATAGAGAATGAGAATAGAGAGCGGATATAGAGTGAGGATATAGAGAGAGAATATAGAGAGAGGATATAGAGAGAGAAAATAGAGAGAGGATATATAGTGAGGATATAGAGAGAGAATATAGAGAGAGGATATAGAGTGAGAATATAGAGTGGGGATATAGAGAGAGAAAATGGAGTGAGGATATAGAGAGAGAGAATAGAGAGAGGATATAGAGAGAGGATATAGAGAGAGGATATAGAGAGAGAGAATAGAGAGAGGATATAGAGTGAGGATATAGAGAGAGGCTTATAGAGAGAGAAAATAGAGAGAGGATATAGAGTGAGGATATAGAGAGAGGATATAGAGAGAGGATATAGAGAGAGAAAATAGAGAGAGGATATAGAGTGAGGATATAGAGAGAGAATATAGAGAGAGGATAGAGAGAGAGAAAATAGAGAGAGGATATAGAGAGAGAGAATAGAGAGAGGATATAGAGTGAGGATATAGAAAGATTATATAGAGAGAGAAAATAGAGAGAGGACATAGAGTGAGGATATAGAGAGGGGATATAGAGAGAGGATATAGAAAGAGGATATAGAGAGAGGATATAGAGAGAGATAATAGAGAGAGATAATAGAGTGAGGATATAGAGAGAGGATATAGAGAGAGGATATAGAAAGAGGATATAGAGAGAGAAAATAAAGAGAGGATATAGAGTGAGGATATAGATAGAGGATAGAGAGAGAGATAATAGAATGAGGATATAGAGTGAGGATATAGAGGATATAGAGAGAGAGAATAGAGAGAGGATATAGAGTGAGGATATAGAGAGAGGATATAGAGTGAGGATATAGAGAGAGATAATAGAGTGAGGATATAGAGAGAGGATATAGAAAGAGGATATAGAGAGAGGATATAGAGAGAGATAATAGAGAGAGGATATAGAGAGAGGATATAGAGAGAGATAATAGAGTGAGGATATAGAGAGAGGATATAGAGAGAGGATATAGAAAGAGGATATAGAGAGAGAAAATAAAGAGAGGATATAGAGTGAGGATATAGATAGAGGATAGAGAGAGAGATAATAGAATGAGGATATAGAGTGAGGATATAGAGGATATAGAGAGAGAATAGAGAGAGGATATAGAGTGAGGATATAGAGAGAGGATATAGAGAATGAGAATAGAGTGAGGATATAGAGAGAGAATATAGAGAGAGGATATAGAGCGAGAAAATAGAGAGAGGATTGAGAGTGAGGATATAGAGAGAGAATATAGAGAGAGGATATAGAGAGAGAAAATAGAGAGAGGATATAGAGAGAGGATATAGAGAGAGATAATAGAGTGAGGATATAGAGATAGGATATAGAGAGAGGATATAGAAAGAGGATACAGAGAGAGGATATAGAGTGAGGATATAGAAAGAGGATATAGATAGAGAAAATAGAGAGAGGATATAGAGAGAGGATACAGAGAGAGGATATAGAGTGAGGATATTGAGTGAGGATATAGAGAGAGATAATAGAGAGAGGATATAGAGAGAGATAATAGAGTGAGGATATAGAGAGAGGATATAGAGAGAGGATATAGAAAGAGGATATAGAGAGAGAAAATAAAGAGAGGATATAGAGTGAGGATATAGATAGAGGATATAGAGAGAGATAATAGAATGAGGATATAGAGAGAGGATATAGAGAGAGATAATAGAGAGAGGATATAGAGAGATTATATAGAGTGAGGATATAGAGTGAGGATATAGAGAGAGATAATAGAGAGAGGATATAGAAAGAGGATGTAGAGGATATATAGAGAGAAAATAGAGAGAGGATATAGAGAGAGGATTTAGAAAGAGGATATAGAGAGAGATAATAGAATGAGGATATAGAGTGAGGATGTAGAGGATATAGAGAGAGAGAATAGAGAGAGGATATAGAAAGAGGATATAGAGAGAGGATATATAGAGAGAAAATAGAGAGAGGATATAGAGAGAGGATATAGAAAGAGGATATAGAGAGAGATAATAGAATGAGGATATAGAGTGAGGATGTAGAGGATATAGAGAGAGAGAATAGAGAGAGGATATAGAGTGAGGATATAGAGAGAGGATATAGAGAATGAGAATAGAGAGATGATATAGAGTGAGGATATAGAGAGAGAATATAGAGAGAGGATATAGAGAGAGAAAATAGAGAGAGGATTTAGAGTGAGGATATAGAGAGAGAATATAGAGAGAGGATATTGAGTGAGGATATAGAGAGAGATAATAGAGAGAGGATATAGAGAGAGGATATAGAGAGAGATAATAGAGTGAGGATATAGAGAGAGGATATAGAGAGAGGATATAGAAAGAGGATATAGAGAGAGAAAATAGCGAGAGGATATAGAGTGAGGATATAGAGAGAGATTATAGAGCGAAGATATAGAGAGAGAAAATGGAGAGAGGATATAGAGAGAGAAAATAGAGAGAGGATATAGAGAGAGTGAATAGAGAGAGGATATAGAGAGAGGATATAGAGAGAGGCTATAGAGAGAGGCTATAGAGAGAGGATATAGAGTGAGGATATAGAGAGAGATAATAGTGAGAGGATATAGAGTGAGGATATAGAGTGAGGATAAAGAGAGAGGATATAGAGAGAGGATATTGAGTGAGGATATAGAGAGAGATAATAGAGAGAGGATATAGAGAGAGATAATAGAGTGAGGATATAGAGAGAGGATATAGAGAAAGGATATAGAAAGAGGATATAGAGAGAGATAATAGAATGAGGATATAGAGTGAGGATATAGAGGATATAGAGAGAGAGAATAGAGAGAGGATATAGAGTGAGGATATAGAGAGAGAATATAGAGAGAGGATATAGAGAGAGAAAATAGCGAGAGGATATAGAGTGAGGATATAGAGAGAGATTATAGAGCGAAGATATAGAGAGAGAAAATGGAGAGAGGATATAGAGAGAGAAAATAGAGAGAGGATATAGAGAGAGTGAATAGAGAGAGGATATAGAGAGAGGATATAGAGAGAGGCTATAGAGAGAGGCTATAGAGAGAGGATATAGAGTGAGGATATAGAGAGAGATAATAGTGAGAGGATATAGAGTGAGGATATAGAGTGAGGATAAAGAGAGAGGATATAGAGAGAGGATATTGAGTGAGGATATAGAGAGAGATAATAGAGAGAGGATATCCTGTTAGATCTACCCCCCCCTTTTTTGAAAATTCTGTTAAAAATCGCGCAACTTTTCAGCGTCCTGCTACTCATGCCAGGAATATAGTATATGCATATGATTAGTATGTGTGGATAGAAAACACTCTGAAGTTTATAAAACTGGTTAAATCACGGCTGTGACTATAACAGAGCGTGTGTTTCATTGAAAAACGCAAGAAAAACTGCTCTCTGAAAGCAAAAAATAATTTCCATAAGTCACTTCCACCAGTTGTTAAAGGACAACAGAATTTAATGGAAATTTGCCTGCACTTCATACAAATTCCGCACGATGGCGCCATTGTACTAATTTTCAATCGAATTAATTGTTGGAAAATCCATCTGTCTGACCCCAAGTTTTCAAGTCTTCACCCGGATGCAGTTCAAGGAGAGATCAGATTGCATTGTTTTTGAAGTGAGGACCTATTGAAGAGACATCGCCCTGTAATCGTTTTGATAGATTATAAACGTTTACTAATACCTAAAGTTGGATTACAAAAGGATTTCGAAGTGTTTTGTGAAAGTTTATCGTCGACTTTTTTAATTTTAAAAAATTACGCAGCGTTTAAAAACGATGAATTTTTCTGAATGACACTACTTCAATACAAAGCTATTTTGGGTATATATGGACCGATTTAAACGAAAAAAAGACCCAATAGTGATGTTTATGGGGCATATAGGAGTGCCAAGAAAGAAGCTCGTCTAAGGTAATGAATGTTTTATATTTTATTTCTGCGTTTTGGGTAGCGCCGTCTATCGCAAAATCTGTTGTTTACGTGTCGAGCTGGCATTTTGGGGGGTGCATGCTATCAGATAATAGCTTCTGATGCTTTCGCCGAAAAGCATTTTAAAAATCTGACTTGCTGGCTAGGTTCACAACGAGTGTAGCTTTAATTTAATACCCTGCTTGTGAATTTTGATCAAGGTTTGAGTTTTAACGAGTACATTTAGCATTTAGCGTAGCGCATTTGCATTTCCAGGTGCCTACTTGGGACATGTGCGTCTCAAGTAGATTCAAGAAGATATAGAAAGAGGATATAGAGAGAGAAAATAGAGAGAGGATATAGAGAGAGGATACAGAGAGAGGATATAGAGAGAGGAAATAGAGAGGATATAGAATGAGGATATAGAGAGAGGATATAGAGAGAGGATATCAAGAGAGGATATATTATTGAGAGGATATAGAGATAGGATATAGAGAGAGGATATAGAGTGAGGATATAGAGAGGAAATAGAGAGAGGATATAGTGAGGATATAGAGAGAGAATATAGAGAGAGGATATAGAGAGAGAAAATAGAGAGAGGATATAGAGAGAGATAATAGAGAGAGGATATATAGAGAGGATACAGAGAGAGGATTTAGAGTGAGGATATAGAAAGAGGATATAGAGAGAGAAAATAGAGAGAGGATATAGAGAGAGAAAATAGAGAGAGGATATAGAGTGAGGATATAGAGAGAGAATATAGAGAGAGAAAATAGAGAGAGGATATAGAGAGAGAGAATAGAGAGAGGATATAGAGTGAAGATATAGAAAGAGGATATAGAGAGAGAAAATAGAGAGAGGACATAGAGTGAGGATATTGAGAGGGGATATAGAGAGAGGATATAGAAAGAGGATATAGAGAGAGGATATAGAGAGAGATAATAGAGAGAGGATATAGAGTGAGGATATAGAGTGAGGATATAGAGAGAGATAATAGAGAGAGGATATAGAAAGAGGATATAGAGAGAGGATATATAGAGAGAAAATAGAGAGAGGATATAGAGAGAGGATTTAGAAAGAGGATCTAGAGAGAGATAATAGAATGAGGATATAGAGTGAGGATGTAGAGGATATAGAGAGAGAAAATAGAGAGAGGATATAGAAAGAGGATATAGAGAGAGGATATATAGAGAGAAAATAGAGAGAGGATATAGAGAGAGGATATAGAAAGAGGATATAGAGAGAGATAATAGAATGAGGATATAGAGTGAGGATGTAGAGGATATAGAGAGAGAGAATAGAGAGAGGATATAGAGTGAGGATATAGAGAGAGGATATAGAGAATGAGAATAGAGAGAGGATATAGAGTGAGGATATAGAGAGAGAATATAGAGAGAGGATATAGAGAGAGAAAATAGCGAGAGGATATAGAGTGAGGATATAGAGAGAGATTATAGAGCGAAGATATAGAGAGAGAAAATGGAGAGAGGATATAGAGAGAGAAAATAGAGAGAGGATATAGAGAGAGTGAATAGAGAGAGGATATAGAGAGAGGATATAGAGAGAGGCTATAGAGAGAGGCTATAGAGAGAGGATATAGAGTGAGGATATAGAGAGAGATAATAGTGAGAGGATATAGAGTGAGGATATAGAGTGAGGATAAAGAGAGAGGATATAGAGAGAGGATATTGAGTGAGGATATAGAGAGAGATAATAGAGAGAGGATATAGAGAGAGATAATAGAGTGAGGATATAGAGAGAGGATATAGAGAAAGGATATAGAAAGAGGATATAGAGAGAGATAATAGAATGAGGATATAGAGTGAGGATATAGAGGATATAGAGAGAGAGAATAGAGAGAGGATATAGAGTGAGGATATAGAGAGAGAATATAGAGAGAGGATATAGAGAGAGAAAATAGCGAGAGGATATAGAGTGAGGATATAGAGAGAGATTATAGAGCGAAGATATAGAGAGAGAAAATGGAGAGAGGATATAGAGAGAGAAAATAGAGAGAGGATATAGAGAGAGTGAATAGAGAGAGGATATAGAGAGAGGATATAGAGAGAGGCTATAGAGAGAGGCTATAGAGAGAGGATATAGAGTGAGGATATAGAGAGAGATAATAGTGAGAGGATATAGAGTGAGGATATAGAGTGAGGATAAAGAGAGAGGATATAGAGAGAGGATATTGAGTGAGGATATAGAGAGAGGATAAAGAGAGAGGATATAGAGAGAGGATATTGAGTGAGGATATAGAGAGAGATAATAGAGAGAGGATATAGAAAGAGGATATAGAGAGAGAAAATAGAGAGAGGATATAGAGAGAGGATACAGAGAGAGGATATAGAGAGAGGAAATATTATTGAGAGGATATAGAGATAGGATATAGAGAGAGGATATAGAGTGAGGATATAGAGAGGAAATAGAGAGAGGATATAGTGAGGATATAGAGAGAGAATATAGAGAGAGGATATAGAGAGAGAAAATAGAGAGAGGATATAGAGAGAGATAATAGAGAGAGGATATATAGAGAGGATACAGAGAGAGGATTTAGAGTGAGGATATAGAAAGAGGATATAGAGAGAGAAAATAGAGAGAGGATATAGAGAGAGAAAATAGAGAGAGGATATAGAGTGAGGATATAGAGAGAGAATATAGAGAGAGAAAATAGAGAGAGGATATAGAGAGAGAGAATAGAGAGAGGATATAGAGTGAAGATATAGAAAGAGGATATAGAGAGAGAAAATAGAGAGAGGACATAGGGTGAGGATATTGAGAGGGGATATAGAGAGAGGATATAGAAAGAGGATATAGAGAGAGGATATAGAGAGAGATAATAGAGAGAGGATATAGAGTGAGGATATAGAGTGAGGATATAGAGAGAGATAATAGAGAGAGGATATAGAAAGAGGATATAGAGAGAGGATATATAGAGAGAAAATAGAGAGAGGATATAGAGAGAGGATTTAGAAAGAGGATATAGAGAGAGATAATAGAATGAGGATATAGAGTGAGGATGTAGAGGATATAGAGAGAGAGAATAGAGAGAGGATATAGAAAGAGGATATAGAGAGAGGATATATAGAGAGAAAATAGAGAGAGGATATAGAGAGAGGATATAGAAAGAGGATATAGAGAGAGATAATAGAATGAGGATATAGAGTGAGGATGTAGAGGATATAGAGAGAGAGAATAGAGAGAGGATATAGAGTGAGGATATAGAGAGAGGATATAGAGAATGAGAATAGAGAGAGGATATAGAGTGAGGATATAGAGAGAGAATATAGAGAGAGGATATAGAGAGAGAAAATAGAGAGAGGATATAGAGAGAGGATATAGAGAGAGGATATAGAGTGAGGATATAGAGATAGGATATAGAGAGAGGATATAGAGAGTGGATACAGAGAGAGGATATAGAGTGAGGATATAGAAAGAGGATATAGAGAGAGAAAATAGAGAGAGGATATAGAGAGAGGATACAGAGAGAGGATATAGAGTGAGGATAAAGAGAGAGGATATAGAGAGAGGATATTGAGTGAGGATATAGAGAGAGATAATAGAGAGAGGATATAGAGAGAGGATATAGAAAGAGGATATAGAGAGAGAAAATAAAGAGAGGATATAGAGTGAGGATATAGATAGAGGATATAGAGAGAGATAATAGAATGAGGATATAGAGTGAGGATGTAGAGGATATAGAGAGAGAGAATAGAGAGAGGATATAGAGTGAGGATATAGAGAGAGGATATAGAGAATGAGAATAGAGAGAGGATATAGAGTGAGGATATAGAGAGAGAATATAGAGAGAGGATATAGAGAGAGAAAATAGAGAGAGGATATAGAGAGAGGATATAGAGAGAGGATATAGAGTGAGGATATAGAGATAGGATATAGAGAGAGGATACAGAGAGAGGATATAGAGTGAGGATATAGAAAGAGGATATAGAGAGAGAAAATAGAGAGAGGATATAGAGAGAGGATACAGAGAGAGGATATAGAGTGAGGATAAAGAGAGAGGATATAGAGAGAGGATATTGAGTGAGGATATAGAGAGAGATAATAGAGAGAGGATATAGAGAGAGGATATAGAGAGAGATAATAGAGTGAGGATATAGAGAGAGGATATAGAGAGAGGATATAGAAAGAGGATATAGAGAGAGAAAATAAAGAGAGGATATAGAGTGAGGATATAGATAGAGGATATAGAGAGAGATAATAGAATGAGGATATAGAGTGAGGATGTAGAGGATATAGAGAGAGAGAATAGAGAGAGGATATAGAGTGAGGATACAGAGAGAGGATATAGAGAATGAGAATAGAGAGAGGATATAGAGAATGAGAATAGAGAGAGGATATAGAGTGAGGATATAGAGAGAGAATATAGAGAGAGGATATAGAGAGAGAAAATAGCGAGAGGATATAGAGTGAGGATATAGAGAGAGATTATAGAGCGAAGATATAGAGAGAGAAAATGGAGAGAGGATATAGAGAGAGAAAATAGAGAGAGGATATAGAGAGAGTGAATAGAGAGAGGATATAGAGAGAGGATATAGAGAGAGGCTATAGAGAGAGGCTATAGAGAGAGGATATAGAGTGAGGATATAGAGAGAGATAATAGTGAGAGGATATAGAGTGAGGATATAGAGTGAGGATAAAGAGAGAGGATATAGAGAGAGGATATTGAGTGCGGATATAGAGAGAGATAATAGAGAGAGGATATAGAGAGAGATAATAGAGTGAGGATATAGAGAGAGGATATAGAGAGAGGATATAGAAAGAGGATATAGATAGAGATAATAGAATGAGGATAAAGAGTGAGGATATAGAGGATATAGAGAGAGAGAATAGAGAGAGGATATAGAGTGAGAATATAGAGAGAGGATATAGAGAATGAGAATAGAGAGCGGATATAGAGTGAGGATATAGAGAGAGAATATAGAGAGAGGATATAGAGAGAGAAAATAGAGAGAGGATATATAGTGAGGATATAGAGAGAGAATATAGAGAGAGGATATAGAGTGAGAATATAGAGTGGGGATATAGAGAGAGAAAATGGAGTGAGGATATAGAGAGAGAGAATAGAGAGAGGATATAGAGAGTGGATATAGAGAGAGGATATAGAGAGAGAGAATAGAGAGAGGATATAGAGTGAGGATATAGAGAGAGGCTTATAGAGAGAGAAAATAGAGAGAGGATATAGAGTGAGGATATAGAGAGAGGATATAGAGAGAGGATATAGAGAGAGAAAATAGAGAGAGGATATAGAGTGAGGATATAGAGAGAGAATATAGAGAGAGGATAGAGAGAGAGAAAATAGAGAGAGGATATAGAGAGAGAGAATAGAGAGAGGATATAGAGTGAGGATATAGAAAGATTATATAGAGAGAGAAAATAGAGAGAGGACATAGAGTGAGGATATAGAGAGGGGATATAGAGAGAGGATATAGAAAGAGGATATAGAGAGAGGATATAGAGAGAGATAATAGAGAGAGATAATAGAGTGAGGATATAGAGAGAGGATATAGAGAGAGGATATAGAAAGAGGATATAGAGAGAGAAAATAAAGAGAGGATATAGAGTGAGGATATAGATAGAGGATAGAGAGAGAGATAATAGAATGAGGATATAGAGTGAGGATATAGAGGATATAGAGAGAGAGAATAGAGAGAGGATATAGAGTGAGGATATAGAGAGAGGATATAGAGTGAGGATATAGAGAGAGATAATAGAGTGAGGATATAGAGAGAGGATATAGAAAGAGGATATAGAGAGAGGATATAGAGAGAGATAATAGAGAGAGGATATAGAGAGAGGATATAGAGAGAGATAATAGAGTGAGGATATAGAGAGAGGATATAGAGAGAGGATATAGAAAGAGGATATAGAGAGATAAAATAAAGAGAGGATATAGAGTGAGGATATAGATAGAGGATAGAGAGAGAGATAATAGAATGAGGATATAGAGTGAGGATATAGAGGATATAGAGAGAGAATAGAGAGAGGATATAGAGTGAGGATATAGAGAGAGGATATAGAGAATGAGAATAGAGTGAGGATATAGAGAGAGAATATAGAGAGAGGATATAGAGCGAGAAAATAGAGAGAGGATTGAGAGTGAGGATATAGAGAGAGAATATAGAGAGAGGATATAGAGAGAGAAAATAGAGAGAGGATATAGAGAGAGGATATAGAGAGAGATAATAGAGTGAGGATATAGAGATAGGATATAGAGAGAGGATATAGAGAGAGGATACAGAGAGAGGATATAGAGTGAGGATATAGAAAGAGGATATAGATAGAGAAAATAGAGAGAGGATATAGAGAGAGGATACAGAGAGAGGATATAGAGTGAGGATATTGAGTGAGGATATAGAGAGAGATAATAGAGAGAGGATATAGAGAGAGATAATAGAGTGAGGATATAGAGAGAGGATATAGAGAGAGGATATAGAAAGAGGATATAGAGAGAGAAAATAAAGAGAGGATATAGAGTGAGGATATAGATAGAGGATATAGAGAGAGATAATAGAATGAGGATATAGAGTGAGGATATAGAGGATATAGAGAGAGAGAATATAGAGTGAGGATATAGAGAGAGGATATAGAGAATGAGAATAGAGAGCAGATATAGAGTGAGGATATAGAGAGAGAATATAGAGAGAGGATATAGAGAGAGAGAATAGAGAGAGGATATAGAGTGAGGATATAGAGAAGGAATATAGAGAGAGGATATAGAGAGAGAAAATAGAGAGAGGATATAGAGAGAGAAAATAGAGAGAAAATATAGAGAGAGAGAATAGAGAGAGGATATAGAGTGAGGATATAGAGAGAGGATATAGAGAGAGAAAATAGAGAGAGGATACAGAGAGAGGATATAGAGCGAGGATATATAGAGAGGAAATAGAGAGAGGATATAGAGAGAGGATATTTTGTGAGGATATCAAGAGAGATAATAGAGAGAGGACATAGAGTGAGGATATAGAGTGAGGATATAGAGAGAGATAATAGAATGAGGATATAGAGCGAGAAAATAGAGAGAGGATTTAGAGTGAGGATATAGAGAGAGAATATAGAGAGAGGATATAGAGAGAGAAAATAGAGAGAGGATATAGAGAGAGGATATAGAGAGAGATAATATAGTGAGGATATAGAGATAGGATATAGAGAGAGATAATAGAGTGAGGATATAGAGATAGGATATAGAGAGAGGATATAGAGTGAGATAATAGAGTGAGGATATAGAGAGAGGATATAGAGAGAGGATATAGAAAGAGGATATAGAGAGAGAAAATAAAGAGAGGATATAGAGTGAGGATATAGATAGAGGATATAGAGAGAGATAATAGAATGAGGATATAGAGTGAGGATATAGAGGATATAGAGAGAGAGAATATAGAGTGAGGATATAGAGAGAGGATATAGAGAATGAGAATAGAGAGCGGATATAGAGTGAGGATATAGAGAGAGAATATAGAGAGAGGATATAGAGAGAGAGAATAGAGAGAGGATATAGAGTGAGGATATAGAGAAGGAATATAGAGAGAGGATATAGAGAGAGAAAATAGAGAGAAAATATAGAGAGAGAGAATAGAGAGAGGATATAGAGTGAGGATATAGAGAGAGGATATAGAGAGAGAAAATAGAGAGAGGATACAGAGAGAGGATATAGAGCGAGGATATATAGAGAGGAAATAGAGAGAGGATATAGAGAGAGGATATTTTGTGAGGATATCAAGAGAGATAATAGAGAGAGGACATAGAGTGAGGATATAGAGTGAGGATATAGAGAGAGATAATAGAATGAGGATATAGAGCGAGAAAATAGAGAGAGGATTTAGAGTGAGGATATAGAGAGAGAATATAGAGAGAGGATATAGAGAGAGAAAATAGAGAGAGGATATAGAGAGAGGATATAGAGAGAGATAATAGAGTGAGGATATAGAGAGAGGATATAGAGAAAGGATATAGAAAGAGGATATAGAGAGAGATAATAGAATGAGGATATAGAGTGAGGATATAGAGGATATAGAGAGAGAGAATAGAGAGAGGATATAGAGTGAGGATATAGAGAGAGAATATAGAGAGAGGATATAGAGAGAGAAAATAGCGAGAGGATATAGAGTGAGGATATAGAGAGAGATTATAGAGCGAAGATATAGAGAGAGAAAATGGAGAGAGGATATAGAGAGAGAAAATAGAGAGAGGATATAGAGAGAGTGAATAGAGAGAGGATATAGAGAGAGGATATAGAGAGAGGCTATAGAGAGAGGCTATAGAGAGAGGATATAGAGTGAGGATATAGAGAGAGATAATAGTGAGAGGATATAGAGTGAGGATATAGAGTGAGGATAAAGAGAGAGGATATAGAGAGAGGATATTGAGTGAGGATATAGAGAGAGGATAAAGAGAGAGGATATAGAGAGAGGATATTGAGTGAGGATATAGAGAGAGATAATAGAGAGAGGATATAGAAAGAGGATATAGAGAGAGAAAATAGAGAGAGGATATAGAGAGAGGATACAGAGAGAGGATATAGAGAGAGGAAATATTATTGAGAGGATATAGAGATAGGATATAGAGAGAGGATATAGAGTGAGGATATAGAGAGGAAATAGAGAGAGGATATAGTGAGGATATAGAGAGAGAATATAGAGAGAGGATATAGAGAGAGAAAATAGAGAGAGGATATAGAGAGAGATAATAGAGAGAGGATATATAGAGAGGATACAGAGAGAGGATTTAGAGTGAGGATATAGAAAGAGGATATAGAGAGAGAAAATAGAGAGAGGATATAGAGAGAGAAAATAGAGAGAGGATATAGAGTGAGGATATAGAGAGAGAATATAGAGAGAGAAAATAGAGAGAGGATATAGAGAGAGAGAATAGAGAGAGGATATAGAGTGAAGATATAGAAAGAGGATATAGAGAGAGAAAATAGAGAGAGGACATAGGGTGAGGATATTGAGAGGGGATATAGAGAGAGGATATAGAAAGAGGATATAGAGAGAGGATATAGAGAGAGATAATAGAGAGAGGATATAGAGTGAGGATATAGAGTGAGGATATAGAGAGAGATAATAGAGAGAGGATATAGAAAGAGGATATAGAGAGAGGATATATAGAGAGAAAATAGAGAGAGGATATAGAGAGAGGATTTAGAAAGAGGATATAGAGAGAGATAATAGAATGAGGATATAGAGTGAGGATGTAGAGGATATAGAGAGAGAGAATAGAGAGAGGATATAGAAAGAGGATATAGAGAGAGGATATATAGAGAGAAAATAGAGAGAGGATATAGAGAGAGGATATAGAAAGAGGATATAGAGAGAGATAATAGAATGAGGATATAGAGTGAGGATGTAGAGGATATAGAGAGAGAGAATAGAGAGAGGATATAGAGTGAGGATATAGAGAGAGGATATAGAGAATGAGAATAGAGAGAGGATATAGAGTGAGGATATAGAGAGAGAATATAGAGAGAGGATATAGAGAGAGAAAATAGAGAGAGGATATAGAGAGAGGATATAGAGAGAGGATATAGAGTGAGGATATAGAGATAGGATATAGAGAGAGGATATAGAGAGTGGATACAGAGAGAGGATATAGAGTGAGGATATAGAAAGAGGATATAGAGAGAGGATACAGAGAGAGGATATAGAGTGAGGATAAAGAGAGAGGATATAGAGAGAGGATATTGAGTGAGGATATAGAGAGAGATAATAGAGAGAGGATATAGAGAGAGGATATAGAAAGAGGATATAGAGAGAGAAAATAAAGAGAGGATATAGAGTGAGGATATAGATAGAGGATATAGAGAGAGATAATAGAATGAGGATATAGAGTGAGGATGTAGAGGATATAGAGAGAGAGAATAGAGAGAGGATATAGAGTGAGGATATAGAGAGAGGATATAGAGAATGAGAATAGAGAGAGGATATAGAGTGAGGATATAGAGAGAGAATATAGAGAGAGGATATAGAGAGAGAAAATAGAGAGAGGATATAGAGAGAGGATATAGAGAGAGGATATAGAGTGAGGATATAGAGATAGGATATAGAGAGAGGATACAGAGAGAGGATATAGAGTGAGGATATAGAAAGAGGATATAGAGAGAGAAAATAGAGAGAGGATATAGAGAGAGGATACAGAGAGAGGATATAGAGTGAGGATAAAGAGAGAGGATATAGAGAGAGGATATTGAGTGAGGATATAGAGAGAGATAATAGAGAGAGGATATAGAGAGAGGATATAGAGAGAGATAATAGAGTGAGGATATAGAGAGAGGATATAGAGAGAGGATATAGAAAGAGGATATAGAGAGAGAAAATAAAGAGAGGATATAGAGTGAGGATATAGATAGAGGATATAGAGAGAGATAATAGAATGAGGATATAGAGTGAGGATGTAGAGGATATAGAGAGAGAGAATAGAGAGAGGATATAGAGTGAGGATACAGAGAGAGGATATAGAGAATGAGAATAGAGAGAGGATATAGAGAATGAGAATAGAGAGAGGATATAGAGTGAGGATATAGAGAGAGAATATAGAGAGAGGATATAGAGAGAGAAAATAGCGAGAGGATATAGAGTGAGGATATAGAGAGAGATTATAGAGCGAAGATATAGAGAGAGAAAATGGAGAGAGGATATAGAGAGAGAAAATAGAGAGAGGATATAGAGAGAGTGAATAGAGAGAGGATATAGAGAGAGGATATAGAGAGAGGCTATAGAGAGAGGCTATAGAGAGAGGATATAGAGTGAGGATATAGAGAGAGATAATAGTGAGAGGATATAGAGTGAGGATATAGAGTGAGGATAAAGAGAGAGGATATAGAGAGAGGATATTGAGTGCGGATATAGAGAGAGATAATAGAGAGAGGATATAGAGAGAGATAATAGAGTGAGGATATAGAGAGAGGATATAGAGTGAGGATATAGATAGAGGATATAGAGAGAGATAATAGAATGAGGATATAGAGTGAGGATGTAGAGGATATAGAGAGAGAGAATAGAGAGAGGATATAGAGTGAGGATATAGAGAGAGGATATAGAGAATGAGAATAGAGAGCGGATATAGAGTGAGGATATAGAGAGAGAATATAGAGAGAGGATATAGAGAGAGAAAATAGAGAGAGGATATATAGTGAGGATATAGAGAGAGAATATAGAGAGAGGATATAGAGTGAGAATATAGAGTGGGGATATAGAGAGAGAAAATGGAGTGAGGATATAGAGAGAGAGAATAGAGAGAGGATATAGAGAGTGGATATAGAGAGAGGATATAGAGAGAGAGAATAGAGAGAGGATATAGAGTGAGGATATAGAGAGAGGCTTATAGAGAGAGAAAATAGAGAGAGGATATAGAGTGAGGATATAGAGAGAGGATATAGAGAGAGGATATAGAGAGAGAAAATAGAGAGAGGATATAGAGTGAGGATATAGAGAGAGAATATAGAGAGAGGATAGAGAGAGAGAAAATAGAGAGAGGATATAGAGAGAGAGAATAGAGAGAGGATATAGAGTGAGGATATAGAAAGATTATATAGAGAGAGAAAATAGAGAGAGGACATAGAGTGAGGATATAGAGAGGGGATATAGAGAGAGGATATAGAAAGAGGATATAGAGAGAGGATATAGAGAGAGATAATAGAGAGAGATAATAGAGTGAGGATATAGAGAGAGGATATAGAGAGAGGATATAGAAAGAGGATATAGAGAGAGAAAATAAAGAGAGGATATAGAGTGAGGATATAGATAGAGGATAGAGAGAGAGATAATAGAATGAGGATATAGAGTGAGGATATAGAGGATATAGAGAGAGAGAATAGAGAGAGGATATAGAGTGAGGATATAGAGAGAGGATATAGAGTGAGGATATAGAGAGAGATAATAGAGTGAGGATATAGAGAGAGGATATAGAAAGAGGATATAGAGAGAGGATATAGAGAGAGATAATAGAGAGAGGATATAGAGAGAGGATATAGAGAGAGATAATAGAGTGAGGATATAGAGAGAGGATATAGAGAGAGGATATAGAAAGAGGATATAGAGAGATAAAATAAAGAGAGGATATAGAGTGAGGATATAGATAGAGGATAGAGAGAGAGATAATAGAATGAGGATATAGAGTGAGGATATAGAGGATATAGAGAGAGAATAGAGAGAGGATATAGAGTGAGGATATAGAGAGAGGATATAGAGAATGAGAATAGAGTGAGGATATAGAGAGAGAATATAGAGAGAGGATATAGAGCGAGAAAATAGAGAGAGGATTGAGAGTGAGGATATAGAGAGAGAATATAGAGAGAGGATATAGAGAGAGAAAATAGAGAGAGGATATAGAGAGAGGATATAGAGAGAGATAATAGAGTGAGGATATAGAGATAGGATATAGAGAGAGGATATAGAGAGAGGATACAGAGAGAGGATATAGAGTGAGGATATAGAAAGAGGATATAGATAGAGAAAATAGAGAGAGGATATAGAGAGAGGATACAGAGAGAGGATATAGAGTGAGGATATTGAGTGAGGATATAGAGAGAGATAATAGAGAGAGGATATAGAGAGAGATAATAGAGTGAGGATATAGAGAGAGGATATAGAGAGAGGATATAGAAAGAGGATATAGAGAGAGAAAATAAAGAGAGGATATAGAGTGAGGATATAGATAGAGGATATAGAGAGAGATAATAGAATGAGGATATAGAGTGAGGATATAGAGGATATAGAGAGAGAGAATATAGAGTGAGGATATAGAGAGAGGATATAGAGAATGAGAATAGAGAGCAGATATAGAGTGAGGATATAGAGAGAGAATATAGAGAGAGGATATAGAGAGAGAGAATAGAGAGAGGATATAGAGTGAGGATATAGAGAAGGAATATAGAGAGAGGATATAGAGAGAGAAAATAGAGAGAGGATATAGAGAGAGAAAATAGAGAGAAAATATAGAGAGAGAGAATAGAGAGAGGATATAGAGTGAGGATATAGAGAGAGGATATAGAGAGAGAAAATAGAGAGAGGATACAGAGAGAGGATATAGAGCGAGGATATATAGAGAGGAAATAGAGAGAGGATATAGAGAGAGGATATTTTGTGAGGATATCAAGAGAGATAATAGAGAGAGGACATAGAGTGAGGATATAGAGTGAGGATATAGAGAGAGATAATAGAATGAGGATATAGAGCGAGAAAATAGAGAGAGGATTTAGAGTGAGGATATAGAGAGAGAATATAGAGAGAGGATATAGAGAGAGAAAATAGAGAGAGGATATAGAGAGAGGATATAGAGAGAGATAATATAGTGAGGATATAGAGATAGGATATAGAGAGAGATAATAGAGTGAGGATATAGAGATAGGATATAGAGAGAGGATATAGAGTGAGATAATAGAGTGAGGATATAGAGAGAGGATATAGAGAGAGGATATAGAAAGAGGATATAGAGAGAGAAAATAAAGAGAGGATATAGAGTGAGGATATAGATAGAGGATATAGAGAGAGATAATAGAATGAGGATATAGAGTGAGGATATAGAGGATATAGAGAGAGAGAATATAGAGTGAGGATATAGAGAGAGGATATAGAGAATGAGAATAGAGAGCGGATATAGAGTGAGGATATAGAGAGAGAATATAGAGAGAGGATATAGAGAGAGAGAATAGAGAGAGGATATAGAGTGAGGATATAGAGAAGGAATATAGAGAGAGGATATAGAGAGAGAAAATAGAGAGAAAATATAGAGAGAGAGAATAGAGAGAGGATATAGAGTGAGGATATAGAGAGAGGATATAGAGAGAGAAAATAGAGAGAGGATACAGAGAGAGGATATAGAGCGAGGATATATAGAGAGGAAATAGAGAGAGGATATAGAGAGAGGATATTTTGTGAGGATATCAAGAGAGATAATAGAGAGAGGACATAGAGTGAGGATATAGAGTGAGGATATAGAGAGAGATAATAGAATGAGGATATAGAGCGAGAAAATAGAGAGAGGATTTAGAGTGAGGATATAGAGAGAGAATATAGAGAGAGGATATAGAGAGAGAAAATAGAGAGAGGATATAGAGAGAGGATATAGAGAGAGATAATAGAGTGAGGATATAGAGATAGGATATAGAGAGAGATAATAGAGTGAGGATATAGAGATAGGATATAGAGAGAGGATATAGAGAGAGGATACAGAGAGAGGATATAGAGTGAGGATATAGAAAGAGGATATAGATAGAGAAAATAGAGAGAGGATATAGAGAGAGGATACAGAGAGAGGATATAGATAGAGGATAAAGAGAGAGGATATAGAGAGAGGATATTGAGTGAGGATATAGAGAGAGATAATAGAGAGAGGATATAGAGAGAGATAATAGAGTGAGGATATAGAGAGAGGATATACAGAGAGGATATAGAAAGAGGATATAGAGAGAGAAAATAAAGAGAGGATATAGAGTGAGGATATAGATAGAGGATATAGAGAGAGATAATAGAATGAGGATATAGAGTGAGGATATAGAGGATATAGAGAGAGAGAATAGAGAGAGGATATAGAGAGAGGATATAGAGAATGAGAATAGAGAGCGGATATAGAGTGAGGATATAGAGAGAGAATATAGAGAGAGGATATAGAGAGAGAGAATAGAGAGAGGATATAGAGTGAGGATATAGAGAAGGAATATAGAGAGAGGATATAGAGAGAGAAAATAGAGAGAGGATATATAGAGAGAAAATAGAGAGAAAATATAGAGAGAGAGAATAGAGAGAGGATATAGAGTGAGGATATAGAGAGAGGATATAGAGAGAGAAAATAGAGAGAGGATATAGAGAGAGGATACAGAGAGAGGATATAGAGCGAGGATATATAGAGAGGAAATAGAGAGAGGATATAGAGAGAGGATATTTTGTGAGGATATCAAGAGAGATAATAGAGAGAGGACATAGAGTGAGGATATAGAGTGAGGATATAGAGAGAGATAATAGAATGAGGATATAGAGCGAGAAAATAGAGAGAGGATTTAGAGTGAGGATATAGAGAGAGAATATAGAGAGAGGATATAGAGAGAGAAAATAGAGAGAGGATATAGAGAGAGGATATAGAGATAGGATATAGAGAGAGGATATAGAGAGAGGATACAGAGAGAGGATATAGAGTGAGGATATAGAAAGAGGATATAGATAGAGAAAATAGAGAGAGGATATAGAGAGAGGATACAGAGAGAGGATATAGAGTGAGGATAAAGAGAGAGGATATAGAGAGAGGATATTGAGTGAGGATATAGAGAGAGATAATAGAGAGAGGATATAGAGAGAGATAATAGAGTGAGGATATAGAGAGAGGATATAGAGAGAGGATATAGAAAGAGGATATAGAGAGAGAAAATAAAGAGAGGATATAGAGTGAGGATATAGATAGAGGATATAGAGAGAGATAATAGAATGAGGATATAGAGTGAGGATATAGAGGATATAGAGAGAGAGAATATAGAGTGAGGATATAGAGAGAGGATATAGAGAATGAGAATAGAGAGCGGATATAGAGTGAGGATATAGAGAGAGAATATAGAGAGAGGATATAGAGAGAGAAAATAGAGAGAAAATATAGAGAGAGAGAATAGAGAGAGGATATAGAGTGAGGATATAGAGAGAGGATATAGAGAGAGAAAATAGAGAGAGGATACAGAGAGAGGATATAGAGCGAGGATATATAGAGAGGAAATAGAGAGAGGATATAGAGAGAGGATATTTTGTGAGGATATCAAGAGAGATAATAGAGAGAGGACATAGAGTGAGGATATAGAGTGAGGATATAGAGAGAGATAATAGAATGAGGATATAGAGCGAGAAAATAGAGAGAGGATTTAGAGTGAGGATATAGAGAGAGAATATAGAGAGAGGATATAGAGAGAGAAAATAGAGAGAGGATATAGAGAGAGGATATAGAGAGAGATAATAGAGTGAGGATATAGAGATAGGATATAGAGAGAGATAATAGAGTGAGGATATAGAGATAGGATATAGAGAGAGGATATAGAGAGAGGATACAGAGAGAGGATATAGAGTGAGGATATAGAAAGAGGATATAGATAGAGAAAATAGAGAGAGGATATAGAGAGAGGATACAGAGAGAGGATATAGATAGAGGATAAAGAGAGAGGATATAGAGAGAGGATATTGAGTGAGGATATAGAGAGAGATAATAGAGAGAGGATATAGAGAGAGATAATAGAGTGAGGATATAGAGAGAGGATATACAGAGAGGATATAGAAAGAGGATATAGAGAGAGAAAATAAAGAGAGGATATAGAGTGAGGATATAGATAGAGGATATAGAGAGAGATAATAGAATGAGGATATAGAGTGAGGATATAGAGGATATAGAGAGAGAGAATAGAGAGAGGATATAGAGAGAGGATATAGAGAATGAGAATAGAGAGCGGATATAGAGTGAGGATATAGAGAGAGAATATAGAGAGAGGATATAGAGAGAGAGAATAGAGAGAGGATATAGAGTGAGGATATAGAGAAGGAATATAGAGAGAGGATATAGAGAGAGAAAATAGAGAGAGGATATATAGAGAGAAAATAGAGAGAAAATATAGAGAGAGAGAATAGAGAGAGGATATAGAGTGAGGATATAGAGAGAGGATATAGAGAGAGAAAATAGAGAGAGGATATAGAGAGAGGATACAGAGAGAGGATATAGAGCGAGGATATATAGAGAGGAAATAGAGAGAGGATATAGAGAGAGGATATTTTGTGAGGATATCAAGAGAGATAATAGAGAGAGGACATAGAGTGAGGATATAGAGTGAGGATATAGAGAGAGATAATAGAATGAGGATATAGAGCGAGAAAATAGAGAGAGGATTTAGAGTGAGGATATAGAGAGAGAATATAGAGAGAGGATATAGAGAGAGAAAATAGAGAGAGGATATAGAGAGAGGATATAGAGATAGGATATAGAGAGAGGATATAGAGAGAGGATACAGAGAGAGGATATAGAGTGAGGATATAGAAAGAGGATATAGATAGAGAAAATAGAGAGAGGATATAGAGAGAGGATACAGAGAGAGGATATAGAGTGAGGATAAAGAGAGAGGATATAGAGAGAGGATATTGAGTGAGGATATAGAGAGAGATAATAGAGAGAGGATATAGAGAGAGATAATAGAGTGAGGATATAGAGAGAGGATATAGAGAGAGGATATAGAAAGAGGATATAGAGAGAGAAAATAAAGAGAGGATATAGAGTGAGGATATAGATAGAGGATATAGAGAGAGATAATAGAATGAGGATATAGAGTGAGGATATAGAGGATATAGAGAGAGAGAATATAGAGTGAGGATATAGAGAGAGGATATAGAGAATGAGAATAGAGAGCGGATATAGAGTGAGGATATAGAGAGAGAATATAGAGAGAGGATATAGAGAGAGAAAATAGAGAGAGGATATAGAGTGAGGATATAGAGAAGGAATATAGAGAGAGGATATAGAGAGAGAAAATAGAGAGAGGATATAGAGAGAGAAAATAGAGAGAAAATATAGAGAGAGAGAATAGAGAGAGGATATAGAGTGAGGATATAGAGAGAGGATATATAGAGAGAAAATAGAGAGAGGATATAGAGAGAGGATACAGAGAGAGGATATAGAGCGAGGATATATAGAGAGGAAATAGAGAGAGGATATAGAGAGAGGATATTTTGTGAGGATATCAAGAGAGATAATAGAGAGAGGACATAGAGTGAGGATATAGAGTGAGGATATAGAGAGAGATAATAGAATGAGGATGTAGAGTGAGGATATAGAGGATATAGAGAGAGAGAATAGAGTGAGGATATAGAGAGAGATAATAGCGAGAGGATATAGAGTGAGGATATAGAGTGAGGATATAGATAGAGGATATAGAGAGAGATAATAGAATGAGGATATAGAGTGAGGATATAGAGGATATAGAGAGAGAGAAAAGAGAGAGGATATAGAGTGAGGATATAGAGAGAGGATATAGAGAGAGAAAATAGAGAGAGGATATAGAGTGAGGATATAGAGAGAGAATATAGAGAGAGGATATACAGAGAGAAATCAGAGAGAGGATATAGAGAGAGAAAAAAGAGAGAGGATATAGAGAGAGGATATAGAGAGAGAAAATAAAGAGAGGATATAGAGTGAGGATATAGATAGAGGATATAGAGAGAGATAATAGAATGAGGATATAGAGTGAGGATATAGAGGATATATAGAGAGAGAATAGAGAGAGGATATAGAGAGAGGATATAGAGAATGAGAATAGAGAGCGGATATAGAGTGAGGATATAGAGAGAGAATATAGAGAGAGGATATAGAGAGAGAGAATAGAGAGAGGATATAGAGTGAGGATATAGAGAAGGAATATAGAGAGAGGATATAGAGAGAGAAAATAGAGAGAGGATATAGAGAGAGAAAATAGAGAGAAAATATAGAGAGAGAGAATAGAGAGAGGATATAGAGTGAGGATATAGAGAGAGGATATAGAGAGAGAAAATAGAGAGAGGATATAGAGAGAGGATACAGAGAGAGGATATAGAGCGAGGATATATAGAGAGGAAATAGAGAGAGGATATAGAGAGAGGATATTTTGTGAGGATATCAAGAGAGATAATAGAGAGAGGACATAGAGTGAGGATATAGAGTGAGGATATAGAGAGAGATAATAGAATGAGGATATAGAGCGAGAAAATAGAGAGAGGATTTAGAGTGAGGATATAGAGAGAGAATATAGAGAGAGGATATAGAGAGAGAAAATAGAGAGAGGATATAGAGAGAGGATATAGAGATAGGATATAGAGAGAGGATATAGAGAGAGGATACAGAGAGAGGATATAGAGTGAGGATATAGAAAGAGGATATAGATAGAGAAAATAGAGAGAGGATATAGAGATAGGATACAGAGAGAGGATATAGAGTGAGGATAAAGAGAGAGGATATAGAGAGAGGATATTGAGTGAGGATATAGAGAGAAATAATAGAGAGAGGATATAGAGAGAGATAATAGAGTGAGGATATAGAGAGAGGATATAGAGAGAGGATATAGAAAGAGGATATAGAGAGAGAAAATAAAGAGAGGATATAGAGTGAGGATATAGATAGAGGATATAGAGAGAGATAATAGAATGAGGATATAGAGTGAGGATATAGAGGATATAGAGAGAGAGAATATAGAGTGAGGATATAGAGAGAGGATATAGAGAATGAGAATAGAGAGCGGATATAGAGTGAGGATATAGAGAGAGAATATAGAGAGAGGATATAGAGAGAGAAAATAGAGAGAGGATATAGAGTGAGGATATAGAGAAGGAATATAGAGAGAGGATATAGAGAGAGAAAATAGAGAGAGGATATAGAGAGAGAAAATAGAGAGAAAATATAGAGAGAGAGAATAGAGAGAGGATATAGAGTGAGGATATAGAGAGAGGATATAGAGAGAGAAAATAGAGAGAGGATATAGAGAGAGGATACAGAGAGAGGATATAGAGCGAGGATATATAGAGAGGAAATAGAGAGAGGATATAGAGAGAGGATATTTTGTGAGGATATCAAGAGAGATAATAGAGAGAGGACATAGAGTGAGGATATAGAGTGAGGATATAGAGAGAGATAATAGAATGAGGATGTAGAGTGAGGATATAGAGGATATAGAGAGAGAGAATAGAGTGAGGATATAGAGAGAGATAATAGCGAGAGGATATAGAGTGAGGATATAGAGTGAGGATATAGATAGAGGATATAGAGAGAGATAATAGAATGAGGATATAGAGTGAGGATATAGAGGATATAGAGAGAGAGAAAAGAGAGAGGATATAGAGTGAGGATATAGAGAGAGGATATAGAGAATGAGAATAGAGAGATGATATAGAGTGAGGATATAGAGAGAGAATATAGAGAGAGGATATAGAGAGAGAAAATAGCGAGAGGATATAGAGTGAGGATATAGAGAGAGAATATAGAGAGAAGATATAGAGAGAGAAAATGGAGAGAGGATATAGAGAGAGAGAATAGAGAGAGGATATAGAGTGAGGATAGAGATAGAGGATATTGAGAGAGAAAATAGAGAGAGGACATAGAGTGAGGATATAGAGAGAGATAATAGAGAGAGGATATAGAGAGAGGATGTAGAGAGAGATAATAGAGTGAGGATATAGAGATAGGATATAGAGAGATGATATAGAGTGAGGATACAGAGAGAGGATATAGAGTGAGGATATAGAAAGAGGATATAGAGAGAGAAAATAGAGAGAGGATATAGAGAGAGGATACAGAGAGAGGATATAGAGTGAGGATATAGAGAGAGGATATTGAGTGAGGATATAGAGAGAGATAATAGAGAGAGGATATAGAGTGAGGATATAGATAGAGGATATAGAGAGAGATAATAGAATGAGGATATAGAGTGAGGATATAGAGGATATAGAGAGAGAGAATAGAGAGAGGATATAGATTGAGGATATAGAGAGAGGACATAGAGAATGAGAACAGAGAGCGGATATAGAGTGAGGATATAGAGAGAGAATATAGAGAGAGGATATACAGAGAGAAATCAGAGAGAGGATATAGAGAGAGAAAAAAGAGAGAGGATATAGAGAGAGAGAATAGAGAGAGGACATAGAGTGAGGATATAGAGAGAGGATATATAGAGAGAGAAAATAGAGAGAGGCTATAGAGAGAGGATACAGAGAGAGGATATAGAGTGAGGATATACAGAGAGGATATAGAGAGAGGATATTGAGTGAGGATATAGAGAGAGGAAATAGAGAGGGGATATAGAATGAGAATATAGAGAGAGGATATAGAAAGAGGATATAGAGAGAGAAAATATAGAGACTATATAGAGAGAGGATACAGAGAGATGAAATAGAGAGAGGATATAGAGAGAGAAAATAGATAGAGGATATAGAGAGAGAAAATAGAGAGAGGATATAGTGAGAGAGAATAGAGAGAGGATATAGAGTGAGGATATAGAGAGAGGATATAGAGAGAGAAAATAGAGAGAGGATATAGAAAGAGGATATAGAGAGAGGATATAGAGAGATACAATAGAGAGAGGATATAGAGAGAGGATATAGAGAGAGATAATAGAGTGAGGATATAGAGAGAGGATATAGAGAGAGGATATAGAAAGAGAATATAGAGAGAGAAAATAAAGAGAGGATATAGAGTGAGGATATAGATAGAGGATATAGAGAGAGATAATAGAGTGAGGATATAGAGTGAGGATTACAACGTTCCGCTGTAATAGTGAAGGTGTAAACTTGGCAGTAGAAAATCTTAACAGTATATTTGACCTCTCAGCTTCCCTATCAAATCTAAAAATCTCAAATAGAAAACCGAAAAAAATTAACAATAATGACAAATGGTTTGATGAAGAATGCAAAAATCTAAGAAAGAAATTGAGAAACCTGTCCAACCAAAAACAGAGAGACCCGGAAAACCTGAGTCTACGCCTTCACTATGGTGAATCACTAAAACAATACAGAAATACACTACGGAAAAAGAAGGAACAGCATGTCAGAAATCAGCTCAATGCAATTGAAGAATCCATAGACTCTAACCACTTCTGGGAAAATTGGAAAACACTAAACAAACAACAACAAGAAGAATTATCTATCCAAAATGGAGATGTATGGGTAAACCACTTCTCCAATCTTTTTGGCTCTATAACAAAGAATAAAGAGCAAAAACATATACATGATCAAATACAGATGTTAGAATCAACTATTAAAGACTACCAGAACCCACTGGATTCTCCAATTACATTGAATGAGTTACAGGACAAAATAAAAACCCTCCAACCCAAAAAGGCCTGTGGTGTTGATGGTATCCTCAATGAAATGATCAAATATACAGACAACAAATTCCAATTGGCTATACTAAAACTCTTTAACATCATACTTAGCTCTGGCATCTTCCCCAATATTTGGAACCAAGGACTGATCACCCCAATCCACAAAAGTGGAGACAAATTTGACCCCAACAACTACCGTGGAATATGTGACAACAGTAACCTTGGAAAAATCCTCTGCATTATTATTAACAGCAGACTCAATGAATTCCTCAATGAAAACAATGTACTGAGCAAATGTCAAATTGGCTTTTTACCAAATTACCGTACAACAGACCATGCACACCCTAATTGACAACCAAACAAACCAAAACAAAGGCAAAGTCTTCTCATGCTTTGTTGATTTCAAAAAAGCCTTCGACTCAATCTGGCATGAGGGTCTGCTATACAAACTGATGGAAAGTGGTGTTGGGGGTAAAACATACGACATTATAAAATCCATGTACACAAACAACAAGTGTGCGGTTAAAATTGGCAAAAAACACACACATTTCTTCACACGGGGTCGTGGGGTTAGACAGGGATGCAGTTTAAGCCCCACCCTCTTCAACATATATATCAACGAATTGGCGCGGGCACTAGAAAAGTCTGCAGCACCCGGCCTCCCCCTGCTAGAATCCGAAGTCAAATGTCTGCTGTTTGCCGATGATCTGGTGCTTCTGTCACCAACCAAGGAGGGCCTACAGCAGCACCTAGATCTTATGCACAGATTCTGTCAGACCTGGGCCCTGACAGTAAATCTCAGTAAGACCAAAATAATGGTGTTCCAAAAAAGGTCCAGTCACCAGGACCACAAATACAAATTCCATCTAGACACTGTTGCCCTAGAGCACACAAAACACTATACATACCTTGGCCTAAACATCAGCGCCACAGGTAACTTCCACAAAGCTGTGAACGATCTGAGAGACAAGGCAAGAAGGGCATTCTATGCCATCAAAAGAAACATAAATTTCAACATACCAATTAGGATTTGGCTAAAAATACTTGAATCAGTCATAGAGCCCATTGCCCTTTATGGTTGTGAGGTCTGGGGTCCGCTCATCAACCAAGACTTCACAAAATGGGACAAACACCAAATTGAGACTCTGCACGCAGAATTCTGCAAAAATATCCTCCGTGTACAACGTAGAACACCAAATAATGCATGCAGAGCAGAATTAGGCCGATACCCACTAATTATCAAAATCCAGAAAAGAGCCGTCAAATTCTACAACCACCTAAAAGGAAGTGATTCACAAACCTTCCATAACAAAGCCATCACCTACAGAGAGATGAACCTGGAGAAGAGTCCCCTAAGCAAGCTGGTCCTGGGGCTCTGTTCACAAACACAAACACACCCTACAGAGCCCCAGGACAACAGCACAATTAGACCCAACCAAATCATGAGAAAACAAAAAGATAATTACTTGACACATTGGAAAGAATTAACAAAAAAACAGAGCAAACTAGAATGCTATTTGGCCCTAAACAGAGAGTACACAGCGGCAGAATACCTGACCACTGTGACTGACCCAAAATTAAGGAAAGCTTTGACTATGTACAGACTCAGTGAGCATAGCCTTGCTATTGAGAAAGGCCGCCGTAGGCAGACATGGCTCTCAAGAGAAGACAGGCTATGTGCTCACTGCCCACAAAATGAGGTGGAAACTGAGCTGCACTTCCTAACCTCCTGCCCAATGTATGACCATATTAGAGATACATATTTCCCTCAGATTACACAGATCCACAAAGAATTCGAAAACAAATCCAAATTTGAAAAACTCCCATATCTACTGGGTGAAATTCCACAGTGTGCCATCACAGCAGCAAGATTTGTGACCTGTTGCCACAAGAAAAGGGTAACCAGTGAAGAACACACACCATTGTAAATACAACCCATATTTATGCGTATTTATTTTATCTTGTGTCCTTTAACCATTTGTATATTGTTAAAACACTGTAAATGTATATATAATATGACATTTGTAATGTCTTTACTGTTTTGAAACCTCTATGTGTAATGTCTACTGTTAATTTTTGTTGTTTTTCACTTTATATATTCACTTTGTATGTTGTCTACCTCACTTGCTTTGGCAATGTTAACACATGTTTCCCATGCCAATAAAGCCCTTGAATTGAATTGATAGAGGATACAGAGAGAGGATATAGAAGAGGATATAGAGAGAGAAAATAGAGAGAGGATATAGAGAGAGGATACAGAGAGAGGATATTTTGTGAGGATATAGAGAGAGATAATAGAGAGAGGATATAGAGTGAGGATATAGAGTGAGGATATAGAGAGAGATAATAGTGAGAGGATATAGAGTGAGGATATAGAGAGAGGATATAGAAAGAGGATATAGAGAGAGGATATAGAGAGAGATAATAGCGAGAGGATACAGAGAGAGGATATTTTGTGAGGATATAGAAATAGGATATAGATAGAGGATATAGAGAGAGGATATTGAGTGAGGATATAGAGAGAGATAATAGAGAGAGGATATAGAGAGAGGATATAGAGAGAGATAATAGAGTGAGGATATAGAGAGAGGATATAGAGAGAGGATATAGAAAGAGGATATAGAGAGAGAAAATAAAGAGAGGATATAGAGTGAGGATATAGAAAGAGGATATAGAGAGAGATAATAGAATGAGGATATAGAGTGATGATATAGAGGATATAGAGAGAGAGAATAGAGAGAGGATATAGAGTGAGGATATAGAGAAAGGATATAGAGAATGAGAATAGAGAGCGGATATAGAGTGAGGATATAGAGAGAGAATATAGAGAGGATATAGAGAGAGAAATCAGAGAGAGGATATAGAGAGAGAAAAGGGAGAGAGGATATAGAGAGAGAGAATAGAGAGAGGATATAGAGAGAGGATATAGAGAGAGAAAATAGAGAGAGGATATAGAGAGAGGATACAGAGAGAGGATATAGAGTGAGGATATACAGAGAGGATATAGAGAGAGGATATTGAGTGAGGATATAGAGAGAGGAAATAGAGAGGGGATATATAATGAGAATATAGAGAGAGTATATATAGAGAGAAAATAGAGAGAGGATATAGAGTGAGGACATAGAGAGAGGATATAGAGAGAGGATATAGAAAGAGGATATAGAGAGAGGATATAGAGAGAGATAATAGAGAGAGGATATAGAGAGAGGATATAGAGAGAGGATATAGAAAGAGAATATAGAGAGAGAAAATAAAGAGAGGATACAGAGAGATGATATAGAAGAGGATATAGAGAGAGAAAATAGAGAGAGGATATAGAGAGAGGATACAGAGAGAGGATATTTTGTGAGGATATAGAGAGAGATAATAGAGAGAGGATATAGAGTGAGGATATAGAGGGAGGATATAGAGAGAGAAAATAGTGAGAGGATATAGAGTGAGGATATAGAAAGAGGATATAGAGAGAGGATATAGAGAGAGATAATAGCGAGAGGATTTAGAGTGAGGATATAGAAAGAGGATATAGAGAGAGGATATAGAGAGAGAAAATATAGAGAGAGAAAATAGAGAGAGGATATAGAGAGATGATATAGAGTGAGGATATAGAGAGAGGATATATAGAGAGAAAATAGAGAGAGGATATAGAGAATGAGAAAAGAGAGAGGATATAGAGAGAGGATATATAGAGAGAGAAAATAGAGAGAGGATATAGAGAATGAGAAAAGAGAGAGGATATAGAGAGAGGATATATAGAGAGAGGATATAGAGAGAGGATATATAGAGAGATGATATAGAGTGAGGATATAGAGAGAGGATATATAGAGAGAAAATAGAGAGAGGATATAGAGAATGAGAAAAGAGAGAGGATATAGAGAGAGGATATATAGAGAGAGAAAATAGAGAGAGGATATAGAGAATGAGAAAAGAGAGAGGATATAGAGAGAGGATATATAGAGAGAGGATATAGAGAGAGGATATATAGAGAGAGGATATATAGAGAGATGATATAGAGTGAGGATATAGAGAGAGGATATATAGAGAGAGGAAATAGAGAGAGGATATAGAGAATGAGAAAAGAGAGAGGATATAGAGAGAGGATATATATAGAGAGAAAATAGAGAGAGGATATAGAGTGAGGATATAGAGAGAGAATATAGAGAGAGGATATAGAGAGAGAATATAGAGAGAGGATATAGAGAGTGAAAATAGAGAGAGGATATAGAGAGAGAGAATAGAGAGAGGATACAGAGTGAGGATATAGAGAGAGGATATAGAGAGAGGATATAGAGTGAGAAAATAGAGAGAGGATATAGAGCGAGAATTTTGAGGGAGGATATAGAGAGGATATAGAGAGAGGAGATTGAGAGAGGACATAGAGGGAGGACATAGAGAGAAGATATAGAGAGAGGATATAGAGAGAGGATATAGAGAGAGATAATATAATGAGGATATAGAGTGTGGATATAGAAAGAGGATATAGAGAGAGAGAATAGAGAGAGGATATAGAGTGAGGATATAGAGAGAGGATATAGAGAATGAGAATAGAGAGAGGATATAGAGTGAGGATATAGAGAGAGAATATAGAGAGAGGATATAGAGAGAGAAAATAGCGAGAGGATATAGAGTGAGGATATAGAGAGAGAATATAGAGCGAAGATATAGAGAGAGAAAATGGAGAGAGGATATAGAGAGAGAAAATAGAGAGAGGATATAGAGAGAGAGAATAGAGAGAGGATATAGAGTGAGGATATAGAGAGAGGATATAGAGAGAGAAAATAGAGAGAGGACATAGAGTGAGGATATAGAGAGAGGATATAGAGAGAGGATATAGAGAGAGATAATAGAGAGAGGATATAGAGAGAGGATATAGAGAGAGATAATAGAGTGAGGATATAGAGAGAGGATATAGAAAGAGGATATAGAGAGAGAAAATAAAGAGAGGATATAGAGTGAGGATATAGATAGAGGATATAGAGAGAGATAATAGAATGAGGATATAGAGTGAAGATATAGAGGATATAGAGAGAGAGAATAGAGAGAGGATATAGAGAGAGAAAATAGAGAGAGGATATAGAGTGAGGATATAGAGAGAGGATATAGAGAGAGGATATAGAGAGAGATAATAGAGAGAGGATATAGAGAGAGGATATAGAGAGAGATAATAGAGTGAGGATATAGAGAGAGGATATAGAAAGAGGATATAGAGAGAGAAAATAAAGAGAGGATATAGAGTGAGGATATAGATAGAGGATATAGAGAGAGAGAATAGAGAGAGGATATAGAGTGAGGATATAGAGAGAATATAGAGAGAGAAAATAGAGAGAGGATATAGAGAGAGGATACAGAGAGAGGATATAGAGTGAGGATATACAGAGAGGATATAGAGAGAGGATATTGAGTGAGGATATAGAGAGAGGAAATAGAGAGGGGATATAGAATGAGAATATAGAGAGAGGATATAGAAAGAGGATATAGAGAGAGAAAATAGAGAGAGGATATAGAGAGAGGATACAGAGAGATGATATAGAGAGAGGATATAGAGAGAGAAAATAGAGAGAGGATATAGAGAGAGAAAATAGAGAGAGGGTATAGAGAGAGGATATAGAGAGAGATAATAGAGTGAGGATAAAGAGAGATGATATAGAGAGAGGATATAGAAAGATAATATAGAGAGAGAAAATAAAGAGAGGATATAGAGTGAGGATATAGATAGAGGATATAGAGAGAGATAACAGAGTGAGGATATAGAGTGAGGATATAGATAGAGGATACAGAGAGAGGATATAGAAGAGGATATAGAGAGAGAAAATAGAGAGAGGATATAGAGAGAGGATACAGAGAGAGGATATTTTGTGAGGATATAGAGAGAGATAATAGAGAGAGGATATAGAGTGAGCTTATAGAGTGAGGATATAGAGAGAGATAATAGTGAGAGGATATAGAGAGAGGATATAGAAAGAGGATATAGAGAGAGGATATTGAGAGAGATAATAGCGAGAGGATTTAGAGTGAGGATATAGAAAGAGGATATAGAGAGAGGATATAGAGAGAGAAAATATAGAGAGGATATAGAGAGAGGATATAGAGAGAAGATATTGAGTGAGGATATAGAGAGGAAATAGAGAGAGGATATAGAATGAGGATACAGAGAGAGAAATTAGAGAGGATTTAGAGTGAGGGTATAGAGAGAGGATATATAGAGAGAAAATAGAGAGAGGATATAGAGAGAGAAAATAGAGAGAGGATATAGAGAGAGAAAATAGAGAGAGGATATTGAGAGAGAAATATAGAGAGGATATAGAGAGAGAGAAAAGAGAGATGATATAGAGTGAGGATATAGAGAGAGGATATATAGAGAGAAAATAGAGAGAGGATATAGAGAATGAGAATAGAGAGAGGATATAGAGTGAGGATATAGAGAGAGAATATAGAGAGAGGATATAGAGAGAGAATATAGAGAGAGGATATAGAGAGTGAAAATAGAGAGAGGATATAGAGAGAGAGAATAGAGAGAGGATATAGAGCGAGAATTTTGAGGGAGGATATAGAGAGGATATAGAGAGAGGAGATAGAGAGAGGATATAAAGAGAGGAGATAGAGAGAGGACATAGAGGGAGGACATAGAGAGAAGATATAGAGAGAGGATATAGAGAGAGGATGTAGAGAGAAGATATAGAGAGAGGATATAGAGAGATGATATAGAGAGAGGACACAAAGAGAGGATATAGAGAGAGGACATAGAGGGAGTTCATAGAGAGAAGACATAGAGAGAGGACATAGAGGGAGGACATAGAGAGAAGATATAGAGAGAGGATATAGAGAGAGGATATAGAGAGAGGACATAGACAGAGGACAAAGAGAGAATATATAGAGAAGATATAGAGAGAGGATATAATGTTTCTTTTGTCCTTTCTCACCATTGAGAGTTGCAGCACAAACAGAATATTCACTGTCTTCTCTATGCAGTCTACCAGGCAGCAGAGACCCAGAGGAGTCCCATTTGAATGCAGATCACAGACATGGGGGGTTGGAGGGTTGGCAGGTCTCTGCCCCGGGTCACAGCCCTGTCGAGAGGAGACCTGTCTGGGCCACGGCCTTGGGAGCACGCCCCTGCCTGTATGGCGCTAGAGGTCTGGCACACACTCAGAGCCTGACACAGAGATACACCCACACTGGCTGGCACGCACAGAAACACAGAAACGCGCAAACACACACACACACACTGATGAGCAAACAGGCACACACACACACACACACACACATGCACTCACATGTTTGTGCAGATGTCACACACACACTGTGACTGACTTGAACACCCGCTGACACAACATCTGTCTCTGTGATAGCGACATCGCGTAGCACACCTCTGATCGTAGGCGCCGTTAGACCTTGTGGGCACACCTCAAATAGAGAGGGGTAAAATATGCCCAAATATTGCACAGGTACAGGGGGAAACATATACAATAATAGTAGGTGGATGCCAGGCTGACTCTGCTGCTCCCAAGCACCATGCTTCTTTCATCTAATAGCCAACATACAGCTCAGGTTAAATCAGGGGCGCAACTTTTGATTTGGAAGTAGGGTGGGGAACATTTTAGTAATTGTATTTTGTACTTAAGCCAGAGAGGTTGTTTTAGCGTACCATTATTTTATGTCATTGAAGGCAAGAAACAGCATACAAACCAATAAAAGTCTATTGGACTCAAAGCTCTCTCCATCAAAGTATCTGCAGTCAAAAAGACTACCAAGACAGACGGTTAACCTCTCGCTGAGATATCCCACAGTGTCTATTGATCTGTAAGTGTGTGAAAAGCACTGTATTGTCTACTCCACTGTAGTGTGCTGTATGACTGTGCTTTCAATCAATACCAAGCGCTGGATGTCAATAACATCTCGGAATCTCTCTCTTTCTCTCTCTCCCCCTCTCTCTCCCTCTCTCCCTCCCTCGCTCTTTCTCGCTCTCCCTCCCTCTCTCCCCCTCTCCCTCCCTCGCTCTTTCTCGCTCTCCCTCCCTCTCTCCCCCTCTCCCTCCCTCGCTCTTTCTCGCTCTCCCTCCCTCTCTCCCCCTCTCCCTCCCTCGCTCCCCCTCGCTCTCTCTCCCTCTCCATCCCTCTCTCTTTCTCGCTCTCCCTCTCTCCCTCCCTCGCTCTCTCTCGCTCTCCCTCCCTCTTACCCCCTCTCTCTCCCTCTCTCCCTCCCTCACTCTCTCTTGCTCTCCCTCCCTCTCTCCCTCG